>NW_023505611.1:0-14945 GCF_004664715.2 Peromyscus leucopus | reverse complement strand
TTTATAGATGATCCATGTTCAGTTCCCAGCACACAGTAGGGCAGCTTGCAATTGCCAGTAACTGCAACTCCAGGGATCCAACACCTTTGGTGTCCTCTGGCAACTGCACTCACTTAAACATCCCCTCTCCCCACACATAAGCAGACAAATAATTAAAAATAAATCTTAAAAAAAGATGCTGAGAGATGTAATTCTTACCTTCTAAAAAGACTCATACAACACTGGGATTCCTGATTAAAAAACAGCTCACAGAAAAGCCAGTTTTACACAGGGATAGCAGGAAGCAGAAAGCTTAAATACCCTTGCTGTGATCATCAGAATTCCCTCACCATCACTGGGAATGGTTCTTCCTGATTGTAGAGAACCCCTATCCTTGATTGTAGCATGAATCTTAAAGAGTCTTATTAATAAAAACAAACCTTAGCCAGGTATTGGGGTGAACACTGGAAGATCAGAGAGACAGCCACAGCCACCTCACCTCACCAGTTCCTCAGCTGATCCTATTTCCTCAGACTGGAAGCTTCTCTGTCCTCATCCTGATGGCTCTCAGCTGAACTTCTGCTCAAAAGCCTGAATGTTTAACCAGCCAAAAGCTTAACCAACCAAATGCTTCTAGTTTCTGGTCTTCACGCCTTATATACCTTTTTGCTTTCTACCATCACTCCCTGGGATTAAAGCCTCGCTCTCTGGGATTAAAGGCATGAGTCACCATGCTTGGTTGTATCCTTGAACAGATGGATTTCTGCCTCTGGAATGCTAGGATTATAGGTGTGAGTGCCATCATTTTCTAGCCTTTGTATCTAGTGGCTGTTCTCTTTCTGACCCCAGATAAATTTATTAGTGTTCCCCAATATTTTGGGCAACACAATACCACCACACTTGACTGGTGTTTTTGTTGTTTGTTTTTTATTTGTAGAATGAGGGACAGATCTTTCTACAAAGACTCTAAGGATACAAGGGAAGCATTTTCTTTGTTTCACTGATATATAAATAGATGAAAGGCGGCCCCTATATGTGTAGTTAGGTTGTTTGATGTTTCACAGGGTTAGAGCAGTGAGCTTAAGCTACAGACAGGAAACTTAAATTCTATATCCAATTGATTTAAATGTAGCCCAAACAAACATGCTTAAAGCCATTCAAGGCCTGTCTGCTTTGTGTATACTATATAAGTACACACAGTTTCTATCACTGACAGGGAAGAGCAACAGTAGGTCTGAAGTTACCTAAGACAGAGTTTGCTCAGTTGTGTGTCTAACTGAACACTCACCAGAGGGATAATAAAATCAGAATTCAAAACTGTATAGTATCAGCATGTCATACATACAAGCTAGAAGGTCTGGGCATCAGTGGGCTTAGTAAATCAGCAGCATTTAGTAGGGGGAAATCCAAGTCCAGCTCCAAGTAAGAATGGAAGCAAGACACTGGAGCAAAATATGTGGACATGAACATGTTTCTGCAACACTTTTGGTATGGGAGGCAGCACTAATGCTGGGTCAAGTGAAGGTAATTAATGGATACAAATGGAAGACACAACAGCCGTGTCACTGTCTTTGAAATCCCGTTAAACTTATACTCAGCTACGTAATTGGGCACTTACTTTATAGCTTAGTTCCTTCGGCATTAGTTTTTTACTGTCACAGCATATGCCACAATCCACTAAGAACTCAGTGGGCTGCACAAGGAATGCTTTTTATTGATGGGTGGATAGAGTCCCCTTATTTACATTTACAGGGATTATCATGTAATGGAACCACTGTCTGTTTGTCTCATGCTTGCAAATATTTTTCTACTGTGTATCCAATCTGTTTCTCATATAGATCCAAATTCTGTATCTTCTCGTCTCCTCCATATAATCCAAATGAATTTTTCACTCTTAGCTGCTTCCCAGAATGGGATAATGGTTTTTTATGGCACTGAGTTACCCACTACTTCATCTCTCTGGACTCAAAGGCAGAGAGAGTTAAACATGAAAGCCACTGTTGGAGGGGAGCTGTTAAATTTAAGGTGCCTGCCAGAGCACAACTGGACATCAAGAAGCAACAGAAAAGGAGTGTGGGGTGAACTTCTGGTGAGCTGCATCATCACTTTGTGATTCTGAAGGGAATGACTCAGAAATTGCCTTTATGAGCAGCATGTAGCTGGGGCTCAAACTGTCATTTGATAGGAGAGACTCTCATACACTCAATGTTGAACGACCATACGAGAGCCTGGGCGGCAGTAGAATGCTTACTCAAAATCCCGAAAAGCTTGTTTTTCTGTCATTTCTCCAGTCCACCTAGAAGAATATTCGCTAGTGTCAGCCTCTGTGATGCAGCCCTGTGATAGACTCTGAGACCCTCTCATTCATGGACAAAAAAGGCTTTTTCATAGTCAATTAAAATCTAACTTGATACCTAGCTTTGAAAAAAAGGCTTCATGATTGTAGATAGCTTTGTGATTTCTGACAACGTATTCCCTTTATTTATTTTTTATATGTCATGATTTTTCTTTAATTTTATTATTTTTTAATTAAAATATAAATGTATAGAATGTGATGTTTTGATTCATGTAGCTACTAGGGAGTGATCATTCAGGGAGATGCATACAGCCATCAGCTTAGGCTTTTTGTTTAGTTAAAGACATTTAAACTTTTCTCTCATACTTTTAAGATACACAATGCATTATTATTACTAATAACAATGATAATTTTTTATTCAGTTTGCTGCGCTATTGTAGCCCATTGTTCCTCTCTTCAAATCAGATTAATTAACAGGTCAGTCACGAGCATCGTAAGCCTGTGTTGGTGAGCATAGGACAAATATGGCTCTGGAAAATGGCTTCCCATGTTTCTGAGACCAGGGTTGGAGGTCTTAGGACCTCTGGAGGACCTGTGTTCTTCAATCTGTGAGGAATTGATCTGGATAACTTGATTTTCTTAGCCACAACTTTACATGAACTGCTCTTGACATTAATGAAAACAGTCCAAAGCTGATCCTTCAGACTGGGGCGCTGGGTTCTACTGAGTGATTAAAGGAGTGTCTCTCCTGAGTCCTGGCAGAGAATTTTCTTTTAATGAAAAGTTTGGAGCTTTATTATTATCATTATCATCATTATTATTATTTTTTAGGGGAAGGTTCTGGTGGAATATGAGGGATCTGGGACACATGAAAAAGAGAACATAGCAAAGAACCTATCTGTGTGAGGGAGCCTAGTATCAGGCAGGGAGAAGAGCAATCAGTGGAGTTTCTGTAATTCAGAATTCGCAGTCTAGTTAAAAGGCGAGCCGTATACCTAGGTGAAACCAATTTAATATCACACTGCTCTTGGCCTATGTTGTTGCATAATCCTTTGCATACTGGGAACTGGCTATTCCCATTCTCTTTTCATTTTTCATATGTAGTATCTAACTCTGTACATCAAAGGCCTTTTAAAGCAAGTGCCACCAATCAGCAGACTAAAGGGACAGTGCCATCATTTTTGGATAACCATGGGAGATTGGTTTTAAAATTCTCATAGGTCTAATGGTGTGTAAATACTTCATTTTCATGTATAAAATGGCACGTTTACATTGAACCTACACAGACCCTCCTGTCTACTTTACATCATCTCTGCATCACTTTTAATACCGAATACAGCAGACAAGTAGTTATTATACTATGTTGTTTAAGTAATAATGACAAAAAGTCTGTAATGCTTAATTTTGAGGCTGTTTTGACCAATGGCTGTTTGAATTCATGCATGCAGACTCTGTGGATATGGAGGGCTAATTTAATCTTTATTATGCATTCTATCCACCAGGAGGAACCTAATGTCTCAATTATAAGCTTTAACTCAACCTTTTCTTTTCTTTTTATTCAGAGATTTTACTATTCGTCTTACATGTCAACCACGGATTCCCCTGATCTCCCTCCTCCCTCCCAGCCTCCCCTCCTTCCCTCCCCTGCAACCCACCCCCCATTCTCACCTCTTCCAAGGCAAAGTCTCAACCTTTCTTAAAAACACCAATTTAAGAGTTTTCAAAATTTCACCTGCTACTTAAGACTTACACTACTCTAATCATCCATTCCAGTCTGGCTAATACATCACAATAACCCCAGCTTTTCTTGTAACCGTGCATAGCTACTATTACATATCAGCCAATGTTGTTAGAACTTACATATGTTGCTTTATTTATTCTTTAAGCAATCACACGAACAATGCACTTTTCCATTTTGTAGATGAATTGGAAGCCAAGACTCACAACACACAGATGGGAGAGAAGAGATTCAATCCCACCCATTCAGTTCCAAAGCATGTTCTTCATATATATGTCTAGATCCAATCTATGATTGCCTTCTTATCCATACTTTTGCTTCCTACTAATTTAATGATTCTTCTCTTAGAATTCAGAAGTTTTCCATGGATGAGCTGGACATTGTCAGTCCCTTAGAGTCCACTTGAAATCAGACACCGGTCTACAGCTCATTTTTGTAGTTACCTGCCATAGTTAATGTAATTCCAGCACAAGGTGACAGTTCAAGGAACAATTCATCTGACTACATTGCACTCGATAGTGGATTTTATTCAAGATTTTTTTTTGCCAAAATTTTTTATTATCATCTTATTCACTGTGACACTAACATACATTGAACCTTTGTTCACAAAGTGAATGAGGAATAATACATTGTACATTAGGATGGCAAAAAACTATTTTCTATCATACACATTCAAATAATACAGTCATGTGAGATTTATAGCCTAATAAGGAGATGGCTAATAACAATCCCTAAATAGGAATAAACTGGGCTGAATGTGGTACTGCACACTTGTAATCTCAATGCTCAGGAGATAGAGGCAGGGGAGTACAACTCGAAGGCCAGCCTGGGCTATGTAGGGAAACTCTGCCCAAGTGAGGGAATAAATAAAAATGATGATAATTTCCACAGGGGAAAAAAAGTATGAGCTACTAGAAAGGGCAATAGTGGACCTGGTGTGTGCCTGGGGAGCCAGGGTGGCTTCTGGGAGGGAGCACTATTGAGTTATAGCTGAAGGTTAAGCAGGAGTTACAATGGCCCTGAGAGTTCTCAGGGCCCTAAGAATCCTGCCTATGTGCTCAGCAGCATTTTACCTTCACATCTCCTGTTCTCTCCATTTCTGGCTCACTAGCCTTATCTGAGGTCATCAAATAAACAAGACTCCTGCTCTTTGATTCCTTACTGTGCTGTTCTCTCTGCCTGCAATTGATTTTCTAATCTTTCATTTCTTTATTCTCTCATTTCAACCGATGTACATTCAATGTATCAGAGCTCTGAGAGAGACAGAACCAACAGGATATGCTCTCCCCACCCCCGATTTATTTGAAGGAATTGGCTCAAGTGATGTGGAGGCTGGCAAGTCTGAGATCTGTAGGGCAGACTGGCAGGCTGAAAGCTTAGCAGGCATTGAGCCTGCAGTATTGGATGGAACTTCCTTAAGGAACCTCAGTTTTTGCTGAGGAGGCTGATTGGACAAGCCCATTCACAGTACAGGGGTGGCCTCCTTTCCTTGGTCAGGTGACTGTAGCTGTTTTCACTACAAAATACCTTCACAACACCACTGAGATTTGTGTTTGATGAAGTCACTGAGTTTTATTGCCTGGCATAAAAGAGTAACCACCATCGGCATTAATGTCTATGTGCAAACAGTTTATAGTAGCTATAATTTTATGGCTGTCAGTATTCCTTCTGCCTTACCTTAGTCTTTACAGCCTGGATCTTTCCACCCACTCCCCACTTGGAGGCCGTCTTCATATACTTTACATATGTTCATTCAAAGATTTCTTTCTATCTTTGCATTTTAAAACACTTCTTGATATAGGAATATGCTCTAAAATTCTCTGGCACATGGGTCTAGTTCTTCAATACATATACCTGCCATAACTCCTACGCTGACATTTTCCTGTAGCTAAATGGATAGCTTCGTTTGCACTCATTATTAGTTCATTGATTTAATCCTGAGTTCATCAACAATGATTTTCAGTACTAAAGATGTATAAATGCACCATCCTCTATGTCTTGACACATATATAAGGTTGGTTAAGACATCTTTATATTCTTTTTATTCCCTACATTATTATTTAGCTGACCACAGAGAAACACATTTACTAGTCTTCTGCTCACTTTCAAAGCCTTTTAAATTATCCTGCACTTTGTTCCCGGTGACTGGTTTTTTCACGACCAGAAAGACAACGATATTGTCTTCAGGCCTGCAGATTTCGTCAGACCCTTCCACCTGGTCATCATGTACAAGCACACCTTAGGGCTGATCCTTTGGAATTTCAGTGCTGAACCTTGTCCATCTAGCAAAGGGCTCGTCACTTCCCTTCTAACTTGTCAGTTTTACATTGTAAGTAACTGTTTGTTCCAGTCTGTTGTGACTTCTAAAATAAACTCTTTACCAAACATAACATTCATACAGAAAAAAATGTTTTCCTCTTCCTTTTCTTTTTTTAAAAATAAATTTGCAAAATTCACACAAGCATATAATGCGTTTTTAAAAATCAAACCCACCACCCCTTTCTTCCTCCCTTTCCTCCAACTCCACCTCTTCTCCTCTTCCTCTCCTCCAGCTATTTTTCTTTGTTTTTTAAAAGCCCATTGAGTATCCCAGTGCATGGGTGTAGGGCCATGATCATGAGTAGCCTCTCAAGCCTGCATCCATGAAGAAACTTTTACATTTCTTAGGATTTGTTGTTCTTGTTGTTGTTGCTGCTGCTGCTGCTGCTTGACTTTTAACTTTTGGTTTAATCTACTGTTATTTCAAAGATTTATTTCTTTTAGAATAATAGACATTTTCTTTAGACAGGGTCTTGTTATTATTCCAAACTGGCTTCAAACATCTAATCTTGTGGCCTCAGTCTATTAAGAGTTTGATTTTAGGCATGCACTATTAAAACTAGCAAAAAGAGAAGAGATGAGAAAAGAGAGAGAGAGAGAGAGAGAGAGAGAAGAGAGAGAGAGAGAGAGAGAGAGAGAGAGAGAGAGAGAATGACAGAGGGGGATTATTTTGGGACCTGGGGATTGAACCTGGAGCCTCACAGTGCTCCACCATAGATCTGCATCACTAGCGCCCTGAAACAAATAGTTTCAGGTTACACGTTTCCCTCTCATCCTAACATTACTCCCATTCCAATTTTTTTATTTGGTACAATTCAGAAAAAAAAATTCTAATTCTATTGTGGTTTCTTTGACTATGAACATGCAAGCATATTGTTTAACTTTATAATATTCAAGGCATTTTACATTTATTTATTTATTGCTGTTGAATTTCTTCTGTTCTTTCTTCTGAAGTTACAGTTACATGCTTGGTAGCCCTCCCTCCACCCTTGCACACCCAGAATCACATATGTCTGCGTCTGTTCACGATTCCTGTATCTTCCATGCTCTTTCTCCTCCGTGTCACTGACTTCTCTTCTAATTCAGCAATATACTAATGAGGGTCCAGCAAGGTTTTTCATCTACCTATTGACTCTTATTTTAAATTATTATATTTTCCAGTTATAATAAATTATTTTTAAAATTGCAGTTTTTGGGTAAAAAAATCTCTAGTTATTTATATTATTGACTAAACCATACAGTTATTTAAGAATCTTTGTGTTATTCAAGTGTCTGTTTTTATTATCTTTCTCCCTCTGTTTTTTTTTAACATGCTTAGTAACTCTGCTAGACTGCTGAGCATTTTGCATGAAAACTTTGAGCAACTGAGTGTTTCCTCTTTCCAGAGTAGATTTATGCAATGATAAGGCAGACCACATAAGTCCGAGCAAGTCAGCTCACTTAATCAGAAACAGAGGCAATTAATGGCTCTAGAATTATGCCTCCTTCTAGAGTGTAGCTTGAAGCCTGTGGTCTTCTGTGGGCTGGCTCCTTTTTCATCGTTGGGTGTTGCTTTCTCCTGTTTTCTGCATCATGCCAGGGTTCTAAAAACTCCACCCCGCTCGTCAGCAGCTCTGGGAGGCTGCCGCCTTTTCCCATTTGATCAGTGCATGTGCAGGAGGATGGTGTTGGGCACCAACCCGAGCGCAGCGCTGGGTTTACAGTGCGCTTCTCGCCCGTCTTATCGTCTCATCATTGCCTCTCTAGCTGGATGAGCTGGCATGGCTGGGCTGGCTTCTCTTCCACCAGAAACGATCCCTAATCCTACTTACTTATCTCAGGGCCAACACTTGGCAGACTCTTAAGGAGAAAAAGCGACATGTTTCTTGTTTTTGTTTTTTAAAATTGATGAGTGAGAATCTCTCCCCTTGCCACCTCACCAAGATGTCTGATGTCGGCTACAATGAGAAGTCTTTTCTTTCACTCATATACTGTTTGCTCTTGGATACTGAAAAATATCCAGGGAGATTATGTGCACTGTATTGTTCACTTCTAATGAAGCTGTCTGTAAATGCATAGTCAAAAATTTAGACGTTGGAATTCAGCCTCAGTACCAATAATTTAAATATTTTATGAACATTTTCTAATTCTCAATTGTAAAGGTTAGATAAAAAGCATGATTTCTCAATGATTTACATAGAAAAGTACAATATCATCAATGTAATGATCATATTTTATCTGAGAAATAATACTAGCTTTAATATTTATTTATTCTTTTGTTTTGTTTTTCAAGACAGGGTTTCTCTGCACAGTTTTGATGCCTTTCTTGGACCTTGCTCTGTAGACCAGACTAGCCTGGAACTCACAGAGATCCACCCACCTGGCTCTGCCTCCGAGTGCTGGATTAAAGGGTATGCTCCACCACCACCCGGCTAATATTTATTTATTCTTGTAACATTAAAGGAAAGCTGTTAAGATGAATTCTAGATTGGGGCAGATTATTGCATGCAGCTAAATTTAAAATTAGCTGGCGACTTTTCTGTCTTCCCTGGGAATTCTCACCACATTTTTGAAAATATGGAGTAGATGCAGAGAGACGGCTCCAGGTTTGAAGTCAGCCTGGTCAATGCGGAGCACTTTAGGCCAGCCGGTGCTACACAGTGAGACTCTTGCTCAAAAAAGCTAACAGGAAAACATATTTTGAACTCCTTAGAAAAAAAAACTGTCTCTGTTCTTGACTCAAATTCAGAGTTCAGTGACAGACGGGAAGTGTCGATCCACAGTCAGTCTCAGCATCATTGCCTGCAAAAAGAGGACAAAGCCCACTTGTCTCCTGGGGTTTGTGTGTGTGTGTGTGTGTGTGTAAGCTGAAGACATTGTGGGAACAAATATAATGCAAAAACCAGAGAGGCCAGTCAGTTCCTTTGACTCAAGCATTTTGTTTCAAGTTCCTGAGCACTCAGCTCAACCCTGGATCAGAACATGTTTATCAGTCACATCTGAGATGATTGTTTTGTAAATTGCCAAGGGCAAACCCAAAGCTCATTGGCACCCAAGGCACACTGTGAAATCCATGCTAAACAGAGCTTTGCTCTGCCCCTTCCCTTGCCTCGGACCCTTGGTGCCTGTGATTACCAGGAGAGCCCACGTAAGTTACCATGTGTCTCTGCGAGCGTATAAACAGGGTGAAATGCCTAGCCTTCTTTGGAACCAAGTTAAGACACTGTTCTTGGCTCCTGCTAAAATACTCAGTTTTCTGCCACCCCGACCTGACCGACACAGACAGGACAGGTAACACCCCTAGGCACTCCTGTCACTACCCTGTTTTCTTTTTCTTCTTGTCTAAGCAGGCCTTTGCTTATTCAAGGCAAGTTCCCCCTACCCCCTGCTCCTAGATGGTTTTGGCCTGCTTTCAACCCTCATTTTTTCTGTGACTCGGGAGTAGTTAGTCATTTGTGCATCAGTGAGAAGAGGGATTTAGTGACTAGGAAGACCATAGACTTTCCTCTTTGACCCTTCCTTCCTTGACAAAGTAAATCCCACTGAAAACCAGCATTAATAGAGCATGACGGTTTGAAGAATAGAGGCCTAACTGTTGACATGTCTGTTGTCAAGCTATGCATTATACTCTGATAAAGAAAAGGCACATTTCTTAAAAAGACAATCTCCATGGCATTAGGTTTATTGG
The DNA here is from genome assembly GCF_004664715.2 of Peromyscus leucopus. Taxonomy (NCBI): domain Eukaryota; kingdom Metazoa; phylum Chordata; class Mammalia; order Rodentia; family Cricetidae; genus Peromyscus; species Peromyscus leucopus. The sequence continues at coordinate 4,946 of NW_023505611.1, read as the reverse complement.
TGCGGCATCAGTGTCATTGTCCTTGGCTCCTCAATCACTTAAGGGCTTATCAATATTTCCATTAAAAAATCCATTTGCTGTCTCTTAAAAGAAGCCTGCCTATGTCAGATCATTTAAACTGAAATTATAGATCAATTATTTTTAGGTTTATTATTGAATATCAGGGGTGCTTAAATTTACTGAATTGGTAGGGGTTGAATGGTCTCAGTTCTAGAGGAAGATGGCAGGCATAAAAGTATAAAAGCGCCGGGCGGTGGTGGCGCACGCCTTTAATCCCAGCACTTGGGAGGCAGAGCCAGGCGGATCTCTGTGAGTTCGAGGCCAGCCTGGGCTACCAAGTGAGTTCCAGGAAAGGCGCAAAGCTACGCAGAGAAACCCTGTCTCGAAAAATCAAAAAAAAAAAAAAAAAAAAAAAAAAAAAAAAAAAAAAGAAAAGTATAAAAGCAGGATATTATGCAGGTTCCATGGAGAAGATGAGACATGCAACTCATGTTCACACAGATCACTGTTAGCTATCCATATATATCCATGAACAAAAGGCTTATTCCTTCAAGACTGCATCAGAAATGACCCAAAATAACCTTCATTTCCCATTGACAGTTTGTGAGACCTAATTGCTGATTAGATACATTAAAAAGGGGGTCAGTGTCCTCTGGTCTCAGCCGAGACCTGGTGTCCATAGAGTTCCCACCGTGTGCCCATTGTGCTGGGTAATGAGGCAAAGGGCCTAATGAGCTAGGCCTGTATTACTTTATAGGCAAGGAAACTAAGATCCACAAACTTTGAAACCTTCCCAAGTCATGCAGCTTATTTAGCCTTCTTAAAAAAAAAAAAAAAAAAAAAAAAAAAAAGAGATCTTGCATACCAGAGCCTATAATTTTCTCATGCATACCCACAGACATCCACAAGGTGATTGAGTCAGTGAGACCGGCCACCTGGCCATGCACTCTCTGTGTTCTTTGGTGAAAGCTGCTTTCCGCTTTTGCTTGAAATGCCCAGAACTAGGCATTTCAACATAGCTCATCCTCTTTAAAGATTCATGGTTGAACCTAGGCTTTCAAACCAAAGTCGGCCAAGGATGTCTTTATGACTTTTATTCATTAATTTGGCTAAAATGCCTTATCTACTCCCACAGCACTCTACACAAGGGTCACTTTCCCATGTCCAACCTAAAATAGACAGGACTATTTTATTATCATTTTACTAGTCTAGTTCTCTAGCAAGAGATGTTGGTGTCTCTTGTTAAAACATTAACCTCTTGACTAGTGGAGTCCAGTACCATCTTAGGTCATTTGGATCTATTCTGTGAATTATCTATTCCTACCCACTAGCTTATGTTTTCTCCAAGAGAGTTGTCTTTTGTTTTATTTTACTGGCATTTCAATGTACAAAATGTAGATTAGGCTCTCGGGAAATATATCGACTAAAGACAGGTGCTGAGTGTCACCATACACTGCAGTAGCGAGTCCTGAGAAAAATGTATTCTAGAAAGCCCTGCATATCTTTCTCTAGTATGTTCTTAAGAAGTGGGATTCTTAACACTGGTGTTTTGAAGTCACAAGAACAGCTTGGTTCAGTCTCTCCTGCGTGGTTTTCCAGGGTTCTGTGCTCTGGGGTGCACAGGACTCTGGCCTGAGCATCAGGCGTGATGAAGCCAGCATAGCATCCATGTAAGCCGATGACATCATCATCTGCTGCTGCTCTTCCCAGAGAAGTCAACTGAATGGAATTCAAATCAGTGTTTTTCCCACTGAAAAGCTTCTGTTTCTTCATTGAAGCTTATTTTCCTGTTAAGTTGGATGTTTTACCTTTGAGCTATTGAAATGTTTTTTTTTTAATCTCATAAATAAAAGACAGTTCTTTTAGTATTTCAACATTGAAATAAAATTTATGCTTGCTTTTAGAAATAAAATCTTCAAACTGAAAGCAAATAGGGTTAATTTCAGAAACTATTACTGAAGATGAATGGTTTTCCCCATATGGATAGAATATGAAATCTGGTACTGTTCTATTGCAGGCCTCATGGCCAAATTCTACACTTTTCTCACATGATGTGACACTGAGGGTCTACAGAATGCTTTTGTTTTTTTCCCATCCTTGTTCTAGATTTCAATGGGTTTTGACTTCTTCGTGTGGGTTTTGTAATTTCTCAGAAAATAAGGATTAGATCTGGGCCTCTTCTTTTCTGTAGGATCATTTGAGCTGTTTCCATAGCATGGGTTCTCATCATCTCTGGGTGCTTTTAAATCCTTGGGAAACAATGAACAAAAACACTGAAGCAAAAAGGATATCCAGTTCACAGGGTGTCTGCGGTTTCCTGCACTATCGTGAGCTTATCATGTGGATCATCTCATTAGCTTTGTGTGGGCTAAAGTCAGTCTCTCTCTCTCTCTCTCTCTCTCTCTCTCTCTCTCTCTCTCTCTCTCTCTCTCTCTCTCCCCCCCTCTCTCTCTCAGTTTGGAGGGGTTAAGCCACTTGTCCAGTGTCACATAACCTGTGTTAGAACTATTGGTGAAATTCTTAAGGCCACTCCACGTAGTTAAAAGGAAGATTCATTTAGTGGATAACGTACAAATGAAGGGATAGGTAGGTCGCGGGTCTGGGCAAGGTGTATCACAGTCCAGCGGTGTTCTCTGGAGCTCTGCTTGGTCAACCTCCACCGTCCAGGGTCCAGGAACAGAAAGCGAGCTGGCCCATCCCGATCTCGGGTCTCCAGGGTCCTACCTTGGCCCTGCCTTGTAGGCATGACAGTTGCCGAAGCCTCAATGGGGGTTGGAACTTCCAGATTAAAGCTAGAATGGCTACCCACTATATAGAACTCTGCGTAGTTTTTATTCCCTCACAACATTCAATCAAGGCAGTTACTGTTGCAAACAGTGGTAGATTTACATTTTCATTGAATTATTTTCTTGACAACTTTATTAACAATTTGGGCTGATCCTTACAATTTTTTTCCCTTTTTCCTTTTCAAACTAAAGAAAGACTCTTTCTGGAAGCAACATTAGCTCTGCCTCTGTCTCCTTGTTTATTTGTACATTAGTTGTTTTAGCTTCTGGAGGCCTGGGTTTCTTTGGATGAAAGTTCTAACTGACCACATGCTTTGAAGGATAACTTAGTGGATACTATTTGTGATTCTATGCATAGGGACACATCTCTAAATCACCGTGAATGTGAATGCAGAGAGATGAGTGAGGACCCCACTAGATTTTTGAAGGAGCACTCCTTGTGTTGGAAGCCTCCATATACCCCAGGATTTAATGTGGTGTGCTGTTTGTTCCATCATAGCCAAGGGACCCTAGCTGACATAATCAGATTGTTATTTTTCTTTATTTTTTGAAATATTATATGCACAAAACAGGAATGTAAAATTTGTAAATAACTGCAAAGCAACTCTTATATAACAAAATCACTACATCACAGATACTGTAGTCAGAAAGCAGAATAATGGACATTTGAGAACTGGCTTTAGATCAGACTCCTCCCTGCCAGGGCTGCTCTGTTTCCTGGTAATAGATACTTTGCTTTTCCTATCAGATTTTTTTAATGTATGCATCTACAGATATGTCTAGTTTAGTCTATTATTAAACTTTATGTAAAATGAATCATATACTATGAGATTTTGCTAGGATGAAGCTTCATCCATGCCGTGTGCAGTTGGATGTTTTCATAATGGGTGCTATGCAATATTTCATCATTAAGTCTATGTCACAGTTGGCCAATTAGCATTAGATTGTGCTACACCAACTGATGTTAAGTTGGAAACACCTTCTCTTCCCTGCTGGTCTGAACTGGAATTGACCAAAAGGAAGCTGTGTATAACATCTGGAAGACACAGTTAAGAAGAGCAGTGGCACTATTCTCGACCATCTTCAGGATGAAGAATGTATGTGGCAGACAGAAGCAAACGTAGTCTTCAAATTCTTGATTGCACACACTTGTCCTTCTGTCTGCCTCTCCTTGACTATTGACCCTGCTACCCAACATGGACTCTGGGTGTGCCCAGAGAGATGGTCACTCCCCAGAGACAGCCATTTCTTAGGACACTTCTGTGAGCTTTCCCTTTCTCCTTCCACTTTAGTTTGATTTTTAACTGGTCAGAGGTGGAGAGATGGCTCACTTCATAAAGTGCTTACAATGTAAGCACGAGAGGCCTGAGTTTGCATCCCTAGCAACCATGTAAAAAGTCAAGTGAGCCCACTAGTATGTCTGTAGTTCTAGTCCTGGAGAGGCAGAGGCAGGTGGATCCCAATATCTCTTTGGTAAGCTAGTCTAGACAAATCAACAAGCTCTAGTCTCCCTGAGAGACCCTGTTTCAAAAGATAAGGTAGAGAGCAATGAAAAAAAAAGACATCCAACATTGACTTCTAGCTTCCATAAATACATTGTCAGTAGGAACACACATGATCAACTAGTGAATGGTATACAGGCCATACTGACTGGGAAAAGGGATCTATTCTAGGAATTTGACCTTATAGAATCAGAGGCAAGTTAAGGACATAAAAACCCAAAGTGAGAGGGATACATACATACATGAACATGTGTCCACACACATGTACACACACACACAGGCACACACACACACACTCACTCACTCACTCACTCACTCACTCACTCACTCACTCACTCACTCACTCACATACACACACTTTCCCTGTAAATATTTCCTGGTCACTGACTCCCTTATCGTCCACTTCTGCCTGTTCAGTGAGTCTCCTCTGATCCCGCCCCCACTCCCACTAGACAGGATCCCTTCTCCCAGGCAGAGTTTCCCAACTGTACTACAGTCACCAGTTGACCATTTGTGTTGCTAATGATGTCTTTCCCTCCTTAATGTGTCAGGTGGGACTTACAGATCAATATTACAAAAAAAATGTTTAGTTTAACAAGTGATTTTTTTTTTATATCTGCTGAGATGGTCATATAATTCTTCCTCAATAGTTAGGGAA
>NW_023505610.1:0-3428 GCF_004664715.2 Peromyscus leucopus | reverse complement strand
ATTTTGAGAAATGCAGTCACTGAGCGGCTCTGACTCTATTTTAGAGCTTTTCTTTCATAATACAAAAAGTGCTAGTTTTGTGTTTCCACCTGTTCTAAAAGTGCTTGTTAATTGATAAGAATCCTTTGCTGAAATGCGCTGTTTAAGCTGGGGAACAGGGAGACTCTGGAAAGTATCCAGACAGAGCAGCAAAACCCATAAGCTTCTATGCAAATATAAGAGGGGAAAATGGGAATGCTTGCCAAGGTTTTAGTCAGCCCACCAAGGACCACATTTAACAAAATGGAGCACTGGTGAACTTCACATCATAAATGCTGATGGGGAACTCCTCCTGGTTGTCGAAGGCACTGGTCCAAAGAAAAGACTTCGGAGTTTATACACGAGTTACAAGCTAAATCTGAGGTGATTAAAGACTTTGATTTTACAATTGGGCTCCATGGGCAGCCCAATAACATCCTTATTATTCTATGTTATGGAAATGAATATAAAGGGCAGAAAAAATGTAGGGAAAAATGTTCTTTGTCCTAGGCACTGATCACACACTGTTTCCTGTTAATGGATCCACCTTTAGTTTGCTAGAAGAATAGAGGCAAAGGAGTTCCCTACCTAACAAGGTTGAATTGGTGTCAGACTCACTTTTTGATTTCACTCTCTTGGTCTTTTACCAAGAAAATATTTCTGTGAGAGGATCACACATAAGAACCTTTCAGCCATTTGTTCTCAGAAGAATGTAGATGGCCATTCCATTGACTTAACTGCCAGTCACACTATACCATGTGTTAGGCCTCTAACATGTACTACTTTGATAAGTAAAGATGGTCACTGCTATCCCAGTTGGAAGAATCTTCATGATGACCAAAGCATGTTAAGAAATTCAGTGCTGGGCTCCAAACAGGTGCCCAGTTAATAGACACAGCTATGTTATGGATCAGTTCAGCTAGATCCATATATTTAGAGGAACTAATTTTTTCAAACAAGCATTCAGATAAACATATCTAATTGCTAATGTGGAGAAACTGAGGAATGGAATCATTTTGGTATCGTATAACTAGATACACTTGAAAAGTTTTGAATAATAGTTGAATAAAGAAAAAGAAACACTTAAATTTTTTTTAGTGTTTGATGTGTGTGTGTGTGTGTGTGTGTGTACTTTTTTGAGTGTAGGTGCACACATACAACAGTGTACATATGGACATAATGTATATATTGTGTACATACATACATTGTCAGTCTATGCCTTCTGCCTTGTCTGACACACAGTCTGACCATTGTTTGCCACTGCACAAGCTGGCTAAGAGCTTCTGAAGATTCTCTTGTCTCATCTCATTGGCATCTCACCACAGGAGCACCTGGATTACAGATGTGCACTACTGCATCTAGCTTCACATGGATTCTGAGGATCTGAACTCAGGCCCTCATACTTGCATGACAAATGCTTAACCACAGAAGCATCTCCCTACCTCAAAAGGCAATACTCTTACTGCACCTGCCTGTCTGCATTCTTGGTTCATCTAATTAAAAAATTGAAACTGTTCTTTAGAAATGTGTCTCTGAATGTAAAATGCTGTGTTGGTACCACACCAGGTGAAGTACATGGATACAACTGATAACCATGGCCTAAGTCATAGAAGCAGGTATGTTCACAGATTTACCTTTCACTGTTCAAGATAGACCTTTAAATCAATATTTAGAATTGTCAGATATAAATGTAGGATGTCCAGTAGAATTTGAATTTCAGAAAAAATAATAAAGAATATTATAAGTTAATTTACACTAACAATTATTTGGCATCTAACTGAAATTCAATCTAAACTATTCTTTATTTTTATTTGTGAAATCTAGCAACAACTCATTTTATATTCAAGACTCTCTTTTATACATTTTGTAGATTACCAATGACTCTTCTAGAAATCAAAGCCTTTTCTAACAATCCATCTTACCCCTGTTGTATGTGTACTTTCTAGGCTATCTCTTGAGGCCCTTTTTAGAGAGAGTGGGTTGTGTAGTTCAAACTCTAGAAGGACCCTGAGGCTGACTAGTATATGAGAAATGATGTCTGTGAACTGCACAATGAGTATGAAACGGCTTTGTCCTGCTCTATTTTAGTAGGTAACAGCAGAAGTTCTCTGCAGGCGGACAACAGACCATGTTGTCCAGTTCTACTCCATGGAATGACAAAGCACAGAGGAGGGGGAGTCAGTTCAGAGGCTTGGTTGACTGCATATGTGGTGTGGGAGGGAAGCCCTATATATGTAGTACAATAAAACTACAAAAGGAACAGATTCCACATTGGGTTTTATTCATATCATAATATTAATTTTGAATTATATTTTTGGTGGAAACCACTTTTATAACCCATGAAACATCAGCTTTGTCATTCAGAGATAAGAAAATCTGGGGAAGGGTTTGAAGCATGAAGTAAGTTCACAGAAAAGTTGCTCATACACGTGCCTTATGTTTTAACAGTGAACCCCTAACTTCTGAGAGCTACAACTGCTTGCTAATACTTAGCTTGCAGAGAGAGAGAAATGAGAGCAAAAGAGAAGATTTTGCCTGGACGGGAACAGAAAATAATGTTGAAGCAAATAGAACACTTTCAAGACTTCTGACAGTTCAAATGATTCATAAATACACAGGCTGACAAGGGCTGGTTTGTCCCTGCAGTTCACTTCGCTCAACTCTGCATGGTTCTGTAGGACAATGAAATTCAATGCACTTAGAATTTCCAAAAAAAAAAAAAAAAAAAGAGGGGGGAGAAAAAAGTGAGCTCAGATTCTTTTAAAAGCATTTCTATGAGAAAACGGATCATTTACATGCCAAAAGCACTTTTAATGTGACATATTTAGCACATGTATTATTTAGAAGGAAAGCCGCGTGAACTTGGTGAATTTTAAAGTCTGTAAAATGGCACCCTGCTGAGCAGAAAGGTGGCTGCGCTCTGTTATGTGATTATTTGGTATAATAGACTTGTACATAACTTTTCACGAAATTAAAGGTATGACATTTACTCTCCTCTAGCCCCATAAATTGCACTTTAGAACATAAAGAATGGGCTGATGCATGAATTTGTTTTTCCTTCAAGCTATTTAAGGATTTTTAAAGAATAGTTTGGGGGTTCATTGATTGAGTAACACATCAAATAGGTATCTCAAGAGGTTTAGTGAAGCTTATGTATCCGTTAACTCTTCTGAGGAAATTTCAGGGACCTTGAAAATGAAACAGGTAGATGATTTTGAGGCCCATTGTGTTTTCTGGTCCTGTGGGGTCCTAATCCAAATGCAAGGATGCCGGGTTGGCTACTGTGGTGTAGTGTCAAGGGATTGTGATATCCTTATATCAATCAGCTGTGGCGATAGTGTGCAGTGTGGTCGTAGTTGGACTCCAAATTCTATGAGAGAAAAAAACTTGAATTGCAAATCAGACAAGAT
>NW_023505609.1:0-48564 GCF_004664715.2 Peromyscus leucopus | reverse complement strand
TAATTCATTTAAAACAACAGTAAACAAATTAGAACTGAATGCTACCTTTGTGCCAGGTGGATTTCTTCAGAGGCTTTGCTCTGTGGCCGGCAATGACAGTCTCCTCATCCCTGTATATGGTCTCCCCTATGGGTGTGTCTAGATTTCCTCATGGAGCAGCACAGGTCACAAATGGATTAAGAATCACTCTCATTACTTCATCTTACTTTGCAAAAAGCTTCATATCCGAGCAGAGTTGCATTCTGAGGCACAAGGAGTTAGGACTTGAGCACGCAAGTTACAGATGAGCATGCTTATGTTATGGAGAACCAATTCATGTCACAATATTGAGCCAAGCATATAAAAAGCCTCCCTCTCAGAATCCACACTCCACTCCCCTCAAAAGGCCAACACACACAGTTCCTGAAAGGATCAGACAGTGAATATATTTGGCTTTGAAAGTAGCACAGAATCTTCATTGCATGTTACTGATTTGTCTCATGGGCCTGTTCTAGAGTAACACCTGGATGTGTGATGGGATGTCAGGGGCTAACAAGGGCAGTGGACATGCACGGGTCCCGGTCAGTAAGTAGTGTGCTGTGGGGGATTCAATAGTGGATAAGAAACATAACATTCGAAATGTCTCCTCTTGAAATGAAGAATGAAGTGAGAGTCTTCTTGCCTGAATGAAGTAATGGAACAAATAACCCAGGAAGAAATGATGGTCCATGTAAGGTGCTGAGGTGGGGATTTGCAAGAGATGCTGGAAGACTGTGAGGAGGCCATTCAGACTGGAAGGCAACCAAATTGTGTTTTGCTGGCTAGTTTAGATTCTGTAAGTAGTATTTAGGTATATTTCCCGCAAGATAACCTATATGGTACTCTTTCAATGTTGTTTTATTTCTTTATGATTTATTTTGTTTTATTATTGTAGTTTTTTTCATGTTTGTATAACAGTGTAGCCCAGGCTGGCCTTGAACTTTTTGCAGTCTTCCTGCCTCAGCTTCCTATATGCTAGAATTACAAACATGAGCTTTCCATTTGTTATGAAACTGCCCGAGAAATGGAGAAAGAAGGAAGATAATGAATATACTTGGCAATCAAGGACAACAAAAGTTAGCAAAAGAAGAACTCAGCCAAAATACCTTAAATTTGTACTATAAGCAATTTTAGAAAAATATTATTCCCAGATACAAATTAATTCTGAGCATGGCATGGAACTTCAAACATCACTTGTGAATAAATGCTTAAAATCTCCAAAAAAGAAAGAGAATAATAAAAAATCAGATTTGAAAACAAACAAACAAACATGGGCTTTCATCACCTGTTGAGACTAGTCTTGATCTTCTAAAATCCATAGGAATGTTTACTTCTGGATTATAATTCTGATAATTTTACTAATTTGTATCTAATGGGAACAACATTTCTAAGGCATTTAGTATGATGGTATATGGCCACAGTTACACAGGAAAATTTTTAAAAAGGAAACAATAAAATCTTCCTAAATGTTTGTTGAAACTTGAGCTAATTCAAAATTTCTGTAGAAAATGCAGGAGAATCTTTTGGACCATAGTGTATTTCCTCAACTCACCTCTCCAAGGATGCTGGTGTTGCGTTGGAAGCATCCAGCAGGAAGCTGAGTGAGTCTTGCTGTCTGAGTGCCCGCTCATTCCAGGACTTGTCACACAGTCCTTGATCTTGGAAAGTTTAGCTTGCCACCACCCTCTCCTCTGTGCCTTTTCCCTCAAGCCCTAGTATTTTATATGCCTTATGGTGTAATTGGTTACTAACTTAAATGATGAAAATCTTAAACCAGATAGAAAACCCATTTTGACATTATTTCTTGATTCTTTACTACTATTGATTCTTCCAGTGATTTTTGTAAGATTTATTTTTATTAGTTTTAATTTTAGAATCTCTCTCTCTCTCTCTCTCTCTCTCTCTCTCTCTCTCTCTGTGTGTGTGTGGTGTGTGTGAGTGTGTGTGTGTGTGTGTGTGTGTGTGTGTGTGTGTGTGTGTGCCCATGCAGTGCCCACAGAAGCCAAAGGAGGGTAGAGTTACAGGTGGTTGTGAACTGGCTAACAGGTAGTGAGTGCACGCTCTGAGCTGTTGAGACGTCCCTAGGCCATCCTTTAGGAATTCTAGCCCCACATTTATGAAGATGCTTAAAGGTGTACCATAACTCTCTTCAGATTCTCTTTCTACTCTTCTCTAGGCTTCATTTTATATTGATGTATTTTAAAGCTCATTATATTTTTATTATTTTGTTATATATAATCCATGACATTCCACTAATTGCAATTTTAAAACATAGAGATTGTTATTTTTCCCTCTGAAGTTTGATTCTGGTGTCCTTTAGAGCATCTTTTTAAAAAAGTTCACCCTATTCTCTGTGTTGTTAATATAGTTGTTATATAACTATATATGAATATAGTTATATAAATGAATTTAATGTCCATGTCTCATGGCTTTGACACCTGTTCCAGCTCTGGGTTGGTTTTGATTAGTTGATTTCAGCTTATTTTTTCTTGTTTCTTTGATGCCTTTTCAACTTTGATTAAATGCCAGACATCAAGAATTTTACATTGTAGGGAGCAGGATATCCTTGCATTCTTATCAGGAATCACATGCTTTGCCATGGGATGCAGTGAAATTACTTAAAAAACAGACACTTTTTTTCATGTCTTGTTTTTATACTTTGCAAGGCCTAACCTGGGAATTATTTCATCACAGGGTAGTTTTGTCTGACTCCTGAGCCTGTGTGTTTCTGGAGACTCTTTTGGGTACCTTGTGGTTTACCAGGCTTTTGCTGTCCTCCTTGTGGGGAAGTCAACAATCCCATGCCTGTGTCAGGCCCTTGAGATTGCTGTGTCTTTCCTGTCTGGGCAAACATTTCCCTATCGTGCGCTCGAGGTCACTGATCAGAAAAGCTGAGTGAGACTTTCTGCAGGTTTAAGGTTCTTTCTGTACAACTCCTGTAGTTTGGATACTGCACGTGAGCAGTTTCCCTATGCTGGACTCTTCCATACCCAGACTTGCCTCCCCAATTCATCAAGATAGGCCGGGCTTTGTGCAGTTCTGATTTACTGTCTACAGCAGTAGGCAGAAGTTTCCTCTAAGTGCCTTGCTAGGGACATTTTAATACTCACTTATTTGCTCTTTCATCCTGTGTTTCCTAATATCTGATTTTTCATACTTGTAAAAGTTTATATTATTATTTCAGGTATGTGGGAAAACATAGTCCCTATCATTCCATAATCACATTTTGTTTTGGGTTTCAAGTTTCCTTGTCTTGTTACAGCAACTATCATGATAGGTCACTGGACATCTATGAGAAACACTGCAGGGAGAAAATTTTAACTCCAAGAGATTAAGGATTGAGAGCGGAGGCTGTACAGGACGGGGTCACAGCTGACCTTTTGTTCTTATGGTGTTTTCAGAGGTAAGAATGAATGGAAGAGGAAAAACAAGGAACGTGGCTCCTGGCCTTCTGTCTTAAGAACTCAAGAGAACACATTTATCATGCTGCTGCTTATAGACCATGATAATCTCTGGTCAGATTAAGTGGCCCCTGATTTTCAAAAGGATAATTTCTTCACACACACACACACACACACACACACACACACACACACACACGGAGGGAAAGAGGGACAGAGAGGCACACACACATAAGTACCCACATAGAATAAGCCTGGGGAAGTTGCTCAGTGGTAGAGTGCTTCTCCAGCATGTACAAACCTTGGGTTGATCCCTAGGAGCACAAGACTAAAGGAAAATAGTACAAGAAAAATGATTTCTATAAATTCTTGCAAAATAACCTGAGTAGCTAGAGGCTACAAAGAGGTGAGAGAAGCTGTCAGGATGATGCTCCAGTCTTCAGCAAAATGACACATTTCTATATGGCATACATTTTAGGAATTGTTCACAAATAACTTAAGCCTTGAATGCTAAGTATACAAATGTCATATTTCTCCACTACTTTGTGTGTTTGTCTTTCTTTTGTTTCTTTGTATATCTTGAGACAAAGAGGTTTGGAACGGGGAATAAAAAGAGAGAAGCAAAAAAAAAAAAAAAGGCACAAAAAGTTCTAGAACCAGTTATTTGAGTTTACACATGACTAAGCTGGGATTACCCTGAAAAGCTGAATCCGTAGCTGGAATGTGATGATGACACCAAAGTGCTTGTAGCCCATGAAAGGCTTGGCAGTGTCTGCCATCAAGGGCTTTACTGCGTACCTGACAGTGAGCCAGCCCATAGTCTCTTTCTATCGTCTTTAATTCTTAGGTCATAAGTGTTACTAGACCTGGACAAAAGGCCCCATAAATCACCTTTAGCGCTGGGCCACCTTGTTCATTGGCATAAGCTTCTTAGAGATGGCCTTTAATACAGCTCTCCATTCAGGTCGAGTAAAAGGCTTTCTGCTTCGTATCTGGAATGTTGTTCAGCCCACATGAATTGACGTGAGAGTGAGAAGCGAGACAGCAGTTGGCTAAGAAATCCATTTATACTTCATGCAGGAGAAAGTGATGAAATAGAATTTAGATTTGAGGTACCGCATGATTTCTGGATATTAGATTCCTATTTTCCATGAAATTGGGACCATTTAGCCCTCACTTGAAAGATGAGCTTATCTCACTGCCCAGGACCAATGTTGATAGAGTAAGATTTTCAACTATCAAGCCCCCCATCCACCCCATTCCCACTACCACATGCAATTTAGGTCATTCCCAGAACTGTTTATGCTATATCACAAAAACCTGGCGTTGGTGACTTTTAGATTTTCAGAGTTTTGACTCTGAAATTTCCTTCCATGTTAGATTATTCAGGATTAGACTGCAATTGGAAACTCTGTGAAGAAACAAGTAGCTGCACTAATTATTTTTATTAATAAGCTACTTTTATTGATATACATGTTCTAGGGAAGTTTCTTTCTGAGCTAACTTTTTTGAGCTTTAGTTAAAATTGAAGAGTTCCTTTCCCTTTTGGCATAGGACTGAATCTAGGCACGTGAGATTCAGTTTAGAGCAACTGTGCTTAATGAGGATACCTAAATGCTGGGAAGGCAGGATGCCAGGTGAAGACATAAACCCAAAGCCAAAGTAAGCACATGAACAAGTTCAATGACAACTTAAAGTCACTGGTCCTGCAACGATCAGGCGGCAGGCATTTCAGACAAAGAAGTAGGAGAGGATTTAGGAGGGGGACACCCCTTTCATCAGAAATTTGAGGAAAGTAGGATTTTCAAAGTTACAGTCATAGGAATGAGGAGAAAGGGGGCTGGATATAGTTCACCTGCTATATAGTGAAGTCAAGAGATGAGATATATAGCAAGTATGGCATTTATTTGTACAGTTTTACCATAGTTTAGCTATATGCATATTCATTGTTCTAAGACCTTGCAAAAGACATTATTCATCCTGTATTCCAGAAACAGACTCAAATCAGTGCAGTAGCTTGCCACAAGCTCATCACAGAATAAAGATATTAGCACTTCACAGGACACCAGTGAGCATCTTGCTTGTTAAACAAAGCCCGGGTACTGGCATCTTCCTTGAAATGTTGGGTAGAGTGGGGAACATTGGGACAAATGCTCATTCTGCTTTCTGACCTGGTTTGGTTTTGTCCTAAACATCTTTTTCCTGGGGTCCTAAAGAGAGAATGTTTTATTGCCTCATGCTTAACTATATGCTGGGGATGCTGACTACTGACCATCATAAACCCACATCAAAGCACTATGCCAGGGACTGTGTTAACACCTCATTTACACTCCACACGTGAGAATCTACGGCATTGAAAGTATTGTGTTATGCACTGTTCTTACACTTAAGCATCACCTATACCTCGCCCTGAGTTAAATGAGTCTTTGTTTCCTTTAGAATTTCATGTTTGGGAAAGAGAGAAAAGGAAGAGGCAGCATAAAAAGAAGAGTCAAAGGATAATCCAATTTGTGTTTTACTTAATTATTCTACATCATCTACATTGGAACATTGTTTTTGAATGTGCAGTATTGGTTTCTGTTACACATCTTAGGAAGGAAAACAAAGGATTAAATATCTAGTACATTGGTGGCTGAATTTAAAAAATCTACAGACATAAGAGAAATCGCTTTTAAGAAATTACCAATTATTTCCCCCTTTCCTCTTCTTAGAATTCTGCTTTAGTCATAATGGATAAATAGTGATTATGGATGGAGATTTGCATAACAGATGCCTGGGTTTATAACCTCCTGCACCTCAGCCTATTCTGCTGACCTTTTAGGAAAACTGTATAAAACTATGCATTGGCATCTACAGCCCCCAAGTAGCTTCCTCCATATCACAAGTATTAAAACACAAATGAAAGTGAAAGTTTAGAACTGATGTAGTGAGCAAGTCTAATAAAACTTGAAATTGGCTGGGAAACTCAGTCATGCTTCCACCACATGTTAATTTTTTTCTAGTTTGTATTCAACAAAATTCGTTCACTCTATGACAATGGATCTCAATGGGATGGGACAAGGGGAGGAGTGAGTTATTGACCTTTACAGATGAGATGTTTTTTTCAGAGTCATGTCCACCAACATATCTATGAAAATGCAAAACTATAAAATGAGATTTTTTTCCTCCTTATTGATTGGTCAGCTGGTAAAAGGGGACAATAAAAGGAACATACAACCCCCTACATTCTGGTCTCTGAGGCTGTGATAGAGGGGTTATCTATTTCATTTGAACTGACAGGAATCTGAAATGTTATAAATAGGTTTTCCTGAGCCCAGCCATTATTTACTGTTTGACTGTAATGTTGGTGTCTTTCTCCTTCTTCAATATTGTTTGCACTTTACTTTTGTGAAAAGGACTTGATTGAGTCATACAAGGGTGATATTTCTATCTCTCTGTGGGATCAATGAAGATGTGTTCACAGGTCCCCAGCACAGTGTACACACAACAATAATGGATCTTAGTCAGTGTTGATAGAAAGCTCTTTTTCTTTGTTCCTTGTCAATCTTGTATCTATTACTTGATTGCATCATAAAAGGCTATTTGGCCAAGCACTGAAACAACAACTCTATCAGTCAAGCTGAAGTGGTTACCTGAACTAAATCTATTCAGCCCTTACCAAACAAGCCACATTCAACGGGAAAGCAGGCTTCATTTGCCTCTCCATTCAGGGCCCATCTCATAGTTGCACTTGCTTACATTTTGAAGTACTTTCTTTTCTCCCACAGTTGTTGAAATTAATTTGTAGTTGTGAAGGAATAGCGTAGCGATCTCAGTTTAAGTAGAGAATTGTGCGCACAATTATCTAATGGAAGGGAGACCGAAGTTCCTAGGAAGAAGGAAAAATTCTAGACACACACACACATCAAGGTCTCTTTTTCCAGTTAATAAAATTGATTTCAAAGCTGGATAAAAAAAGAGAGAGAGACAAGCCTATCAACTATTCCCACTCCACATTTACAAGGGACAACTTAGCAAATCACTCTGTGAGCCTGGAGATGAGAATTCCCCCCTTCTGGTCATTTCACTGACAGCTCATTACACTAAATTGGATATTCGTCCCTTAATCATTTGACCTCTAGAGCAGTTAAAGGTTGACTCTCACTCCCAGCCATCTTGGGGATGGCTGAGGATATCTGGATCAGTACTGATTCCATGCCCCTGGGCTCAAATTATAATTATTTTTAGACTAAAACAAGAGTTAAATTGGCACATATGATGGAGATGATCAGATATGGGAACACTTTCTCAGAGAAAGTATTTATCACTGTCACAGTTTTCCCCCCAAATTCACCTGGCATCACTTATCGGGCAAACCATGACCATGAAGCTTAATAGAAATTCTTTGGGAAGTAGATACATCATCCCTAACCCTACTGCACAGTTCCTGAGTATGAGGTAGTGGGGATACGCTTTGCCACTGTACACCTCTCATTACTGTAACACCTTGGAAAATACATGTGCAAAATAAATTTTAGAGAGCAGAACTAGGTTTTGAGATATAGGAAACTCAGCATTAAGGAAAATGTGTACTAAGTACAATTTTAATATTAAGAGGCTTTTTGAAAATGCACAACCATCCATTAGATAATTTTTGTTATTTTAAAAAATATTTTTTGTTTTTATTTTATGTGTATGAAAGTTCTGCCTGCATGCATGTGCATGTACTATGTGCCCTTAGAGGCTGGGAGAAGTTGCCAGATCTCCTGGAATTGGAGTTAAGGACAACTGTAAGCTGCCATGTGGGTGCTGGGATCCAAACCTAGGTCCTTCTGCAAAATCAGCAAGTGCTTTTAAAGACAGAGCCACCTCTCCAGCTTTCAGCTGATTTTTATTTTATGGCTATGTTTCTGTATAGCAGAGACAACTGATTGAATATATCAATACTCTCTTGAAAAATCTATGCCAATATTTACACTGCAGAATTTTTTCTTCTTTGAGAATTTCTTACAATGTATTTTGGTAATATTTCCCCATCTCCCACTCCGCCCAGGTCCACCCTCCTTTCCTATCCACTCAACTTTGTGTCTTTTTTTGTTATTGTTGTTGTTTTGTTTTAACTCATCAAGTATAGTTATTGCTACCAATATACTCTTGGATTTGTGACCTTTCATGGGGGCATGACCAGCTCATCACAATGAAGAATTTTTTTTTTTCGAGACAGGGTTTCTCTGTGTAGTTTTGGTGCCTGTCCTGGATCTCACTCTGTAGACCAGGCTGGCCTTAAACTCACAAAGATCTGCCTGGCTCGTCTCCCATGTGCTGGGATTAAAGGCATGTGCCACCACTGCCCGGCGCAATGAAGAATTTTTTAGTGGGATTGAACCCTTATCTTCCTGACAAAGAAACTGAGACCTGGAAATATTAGGTGATACACCAAAGTTCCTATCATTAACAGCTGGTAAACAGGCTTTTGGACTGGTGCCTCTTAATGTCTTGTCTGGTCTTCATTCGTGTTCATTCATGGGATTCTCCTAATCAAAGATTAGAACAATAATCAAAGATCATCTGTAAAATCCACATTGTAGTGTAAAATGTGGCGTCGAGCTGGCACCATGGCTCAGTGGGTAAAGTCCCTTGCCTTCATCTTAAATCCTGAGTTTCGTTTCCAGGACTCACATGGTGGAAGCAGAGAATTGCCTCTGGAAAGTTGTCTTCTGACCTCCACATGTATGCCATGACATGCAGGCCCCAAACACACACACAAATAACTGTAATAAAAAAAAAAGTTAATGTGAATTTTTCACTAGAACTGTGGAAGTTCATTAATTTATATAGTCCACAAACATATGTATGTCTACATGTATGTATATACGTATGTATTAATTCTTTGGTTAATGAAAAATCAATTCCATTACAGTTATCATTTAAAAATCTTTTAGTTTTCTTTAAAAACACAAGCTCTTCCCTTATAAACCAACTCTAAGACTAGATATGAGTGCAGCAAGCTTAGTTGGGAGGTGATCTAGGAGACATCATTAGGAAGTAGACTAATGAATTAAAAAATAACGAACACCTATAAAAGGGAGAAGTGTGTTATTAAGCCAATTACTGAATGTCATTTCAACCAGAGAAGTCTGGGATACCACAAAGGATATATTGGAGTTAATAAAACTGAAGGGCCACAGGAGTGGGCAATTAACCAGCACTTGGATTGCCATGTTTGAAACTACCCATGGGACGTTCCTTTTGGACACTTGTGTGACATTTTTTGCTCTTTTTCTAAGCAGGCTCCTGAATCAGAAAGGAAGCTCAGGCCGACAGCTGGCTGCAGGAGCAGCCTTCAGGATTCAACGCCCAGAGCTTCCTAGAGAGCTGCTGGTGTTCAGTGCATGCTCCAAGACTGAAGAAACTGGAGTCTGACATCAGCAGAGGATGATGCATCATCGTCGTCATCATTATCATCGTCACAAGCAGCAGCATCGACTACAGAAATATCCACTCAGGAAGAGCAAGCAGCCCCACTACTTTTGCCTCCTTCCTGCAGTTGGGAAGGAGAGTCTTTCTTGTCTGTTAATCCTTTGTGCCAGCTCTCACAAACACACCCAGAGGCATGCCTCTATATCTGGCCAAGTTGACATTTAAGACCAACCATCTCAGGCAGCCATTTTTATTTCTTCGTAACTACTCTCTATGCCATAGCTGCTCTTTTTCCTTTCTGCAAAGTGTTCAAATAATCTTTCGGGGTTCACCTATGAGACACTTTGTTCTGCTTCCCTGCCATTGCTTGCCCCCAACTATACAAATCTAAGCAATGGATGGGGAGGAAGGAATTCCTTCAAGGGCAGAAGAGGACAGCCAGCCAAGTAAACACTTAGAAATATTTCTAACAAGCAGGGAAGGAAAAATAAGTAAAGGCCTGAAACATCTATACATTGTTTTACTTCATTTAAATTGTAATGAAATGAGAAATAAGTTAGAAATTATTTATTCTTTTATCACTAAATAGACACATTATAGCTTAATACTTACAGTTTGAACTCAGAACATAATTTAGAACCTGTTTCTTCTATTGAGGATATTCTCTCTCTCTCTCTCTCTCTCTCTCTCTCTCTCTCTCTCTCTCTCTCTCTCTCTCACACATAGGTATATGCATATGTGCCTTTGTGTGTGTGAGTGCAGATCACAGCGCTGATGTAGAGGCCACAGTACAACCTCAGGTGCTGGTCCTTCCTTCCTGCCTTGTTTGAGATGAAATCTTTTTGAAGTCTGCCTCCGCATACTCCAGACTAGTTGGCTCATGAACTTCTGGGGGGTTTTCTGTCTCTGTCTCATGTCTATGGTGCTGGATTTACAGATGTGTGCTTTTGGGCCTGGCTTAATGTGGGTTATAGGGACATAGATTCAGATGTGTGTGCTTGCATCCCAATTACTTTTCCCACTGAGCCAAATTCATAGCCCCTATGTAAGGATTTTCATGAGCAAAATGTCAAATAATAATATTATGTACCAAATGGTGTTGCTTAGAATAGTAGATTGATTCTTATTTCTAGTATTTCATAAATATTAGCTAACATTATCACTGTTATTATTGCATTAACTTAATGGGGGAGAAAGTGATGGGAAAAGATAATTCATTTTGAAGTGTGTGTGTGTGTGTGTGTGTGTGTGTGTGTGTGTGTGTGTGTGTTTTAAATTAGAGAAAATAACATAGCACAATGAAGGTTAAAATCCTGGAGGAAATGATTAAATTTCTCATGAAAATGAACTGACTGTATCAACTTACTCAGCTGACTCTCTCAATCAACATCTCTAGGGTAGAAGTTTAAATGATTTCCTATTAACTCACGTTGTTGAGTTGCAGTTGAAAATCCCATTTGAATGAAGTTGAATGGAGGAAATAGATGCGGGGACTATGAGTTTTAAGGGTCCCAATTTACTTACAACTGATAAACATTTCAGAATTATTCAACATAATTATAAATCTCTTCTTTCCTTGAGGTAGAAGAGATTATGTCACCACAGGACAATATCATACTAAGGCACATATGATTTGGCCTTCTAGTAAGATATGGTGATAGGGTGATAGGCTCTGTGCCATTTCTTCTGTAGAAATCTGCATGTAGCACAGCAGATAGTTTCTGTGTAATAACTCAAACAATAGTAAGGGAATAGTTGTTACTTGTATCCACACATTTCTGTGAATATGGAATTGAGTAGTGTGGTACCCAGTCAAGGAAGTAGTGGTGTCTGAATGCTGAATAGCTGAGATGCTCAGCATCATGAGCAATCAGACCTGATACAGCATCACTTCACCCCCCAACCACTGAGAAAACTAGGACCAGTTTTATTTATGTTTATGAAAATATTACATATGCATTAAGATAAAAGAATTAACACATGTACATTTTAAAGTAAAACATCATTTTCCAAGAAACTTCTTCTATTTCTTGGTCATCGGGTAGGCCTCCACTTCTTCCTTTTTCTACTTGTAGTTTGTTGGGGGACTCCAGAAATAAAGTGGCATTTGAGCTGGCGCCTGGGGAAGAATTATGTGGTGCTGTGGATATCACTCTGTATAAATAAAATTCTGATTGGCCAGTAGCCAGGCAGGAAGTATAGGTGGGACATGCAGAGAAGAGAATTCTGCGAAGTGGACGGCTGAGGCAGAGAGACGCTGCCAGCCACCACGAGAAGATGTTAAGATACTGGTAAGCCATAAGCCACATGGCAATTTATAGATTAATAGAAATGGGTTGATTTAAGATAGAAGAACAGTTAGCAAGAAGCCTGCCATGGCCATACAGTTTATAAGTAATATAAGCCTCTGTGTGTTTACTTGGTTGGGTTTGAGCAGCTGCAGGACTGGCAGGTGAGAGAGAATTGTCCTGACTGTAAGCCAGGCAGGACAACTCTAGCTAAAATGTGGACATAAGATTCTGATAATCTTCAGAGGATCTTGATCTGACTGAGTATTAAGTCAACATTAAGGTCTTAGAGACGCGTGCTTCTGACAGAGAAGTGAACGTCTATTAATTCTTGAAGACAAGAATCTGCCTCAAATATCTGCTTAACATCTTTAGTTTTTATTCAGGCCAAGAAGGAGCAATATGTTTTGTGACAAAAATCTAAATATATGACATGCATCAGTTTGGGGAAAGCAGTTTGTGCTGAGTAGGAGGCACTCAGCGGTTTAGAGACCTAATGGGCAACATGGACAAACCTAAGCAAGTGAGGTAAAGACATCACAGCTGATTGAAATACCTCATTCTCACCCCCAGCACTGAGAGAAAGATTTGTTCTGAGCTGTGAGCTTATGTTATTTAACAGAGTTTTGGTAAAGGGTAGCAGAATTTAACAAACCATTTTAAGAGATGTGTCTTGGATTTCTGGATAACATCTAAGATGTTGAAAGAGGATGCTTCAAGCCTGAGGTCAGCCTAGCCTATTTTCATCTTGGTATTATGGAGGACTACTTAGATTTTATATTGCTTGGCATGAGCTGCAAAGATAATGGGTGATCATTTTGCTGAGCTCTTACACTGTTTGTATATACATATAGGAAACGAGCACAGTTTCTCCATTTATTCTACAAAGCATGATTGCAATGGAAATTCTACCAGGCTGATAAATGAAAGCAGAGCCTGTTTCATTGAGTGGCTGACAGTCGGCAGTGGGAAGATGGTGGATGTGTTGTACATTGTTAAACAAAAGAAAACAGTACAGGCCAGTGAAGTGAAAGCCACAATGATGTAACTGATATTAGATATCTTAACTGGCTGAATAGATATGTCATTGTTATGAAAATCAACTCTAAGCTTCACATTTTTGTATGTTTTTTTTTTTTTTTTGGTTTTTTGAGACAGGGTTTCTCTGTGTAGCTTTGCGCCTTTCCTGGAACTCACTTGGTAGCCCAGGCTGGCCTCGAACTCACAAAGATCTGCCTGCCTCTGCCTCCCGAGTGCTGGATTAAAGCGTGCGCCACCACCGCCCGGCCCATTTTTGTATGTTTTAAAGCAAAGATGTAATATTAATAGTAGTAGGGTTTATTTGTTTTCTTTAAAAGGTTTTATTTACTAATTTGTATTTATGTGTGATATGCATGGATGCACAATACTGTGTTGTAGAATCATTTGGAATTGCTGAATTCCCTGTGGTTCCAAAGATACTCAGTTAAACTGTAAAATCTAGTCCCTATATTCCTGCCACATCAGTCTGGCAAGCGTCTCTACAGAGTCTCTAATATCTTTTCTCTAGTGTCTAGCTAGTCTTTCTCTGGTAATGGCATGGCAACCTCCTGGCTATGAATTGGGTCAGTGATCAATGGCTTTTGCCAACAAAGACATGTTCACCTAAGGCTTAGGAAATTTAAATGAATAGGCTTGTCCACAAGTTGTCAGAATCTCTTAACTACAGAAACATTTCTGTCCAGGAAATCTATTGACATTTTCCTCATGCATTCTAAGAATTTGTCATACATTATTTATTATTTTTAATTAAATAATTAGTTTGCATGTATGAGTGTTTTGCCTCCATGTATGTCTGTATACCACATGCATGCCTGGTAACTAGAGACTGAAGAGTGCACTGGATCCCCTGGATCTGAGTTACAGATGGTTATGAGCCGCCATGTGGGTGCTAGGAATAGAACCTGGGCCTCAGGAAGAGCATCCAATGTTCTTAACTGCTGAGCCATCTCTCCAGCCATTAGGAACATATAATTTTAAAGGTTTTGACAATTACAGCTTTTCAATTTTATTTTCTTTGCAATGCCAATCTGTTCTCTGCTCAGGTTCTCTACTGGAGAACAATCTGTCTAATTCTGTAGTGAATCTGAATATTTTAGCCATTTAACTATTATTATTTCATTTCTGTATATAAAAGAAAATTCTTTTGTTTCTGGCATGGTAAGAGTTTTTGAGGAAAAGTATGCCAATCAAGAACCAGTGAGGTAGCTTAGGAGGCAAAGCATTTGCCATCAAGTTCTGATAACTTGTATTCAACCCTGGGGCCCACATGGTGGAAGGAGAGAACCTACTTGGCAAGTTGTGCTCTGAACTCTACAAGTGCACCATGGCACATGTGTACACACACACACACACACACACACACACACACACACACGCACGAACATGAACACAGACACAAACAAAATGAATTTTAAACTGTAAAAAATACGCATCTGTAATAGGTGCTAAATTCCATGATTTCTTTGCCTCTGTGTAAAAATCACATGCCTTCTAATTGGTTCAATATTTTGTTAATTTCAATAGATTAATCTTTCTTAACAACAGCCTGTATTTTCTTTTCTAGCTCAATCAATAACAGCCCTGATATCAAGACTTTGCTGGACATGTAAATATGTTTATGGCTATCTGTTTTATCTTTTGATTCTTGGAGGATTTTGTCTAAACTTTGTGTTATTTGCTATTAGAAAGCTTGTCTCGGGTTTTTATCATGAAAAATTATTTTATAAATACTGAGAAATGTAAATGTCATGGTTTCAATTAAAAGCTGAATCAACCCGAAATGCTGTTATGATAGAAACTGTTCCAGGCCTTGAAGGAGATCCTCCAGTTTAAATGAGCTAACAATGTGAAAACATTGGATGTGGATCATTGAAGAGAGGACATGAGTACATAAATCACATAAAGAGCAGCTGACATCCCCAGCAGTCTTTGTAAGGTTGAGTGGCACGTTTTGTGGACATCTGTAGGTGTAACCGTCTTGTTAAATAAGAAACACAGAGCCAAATACAGAGTTAAAA
Organism: Peromyscus leucopus; assembly: GCF_004664715.2. Lineage (NCBI taxonomy): Eukaryota > Metazoa > Chordata > Mammalia > Rodentia > Cricetidae > Peromyscus > Peromyscus leucopus. The sequence continues at coordinate 33,399 of NW_023505609.1, read as the reverse complement.
GCCAAGAGGTCAGAGCAATAGCTAAGAGCTAAAAACCTTACCCTTCACTGCTGCTACTGTCCTTCTCAGCAAGAGACCTACATCCTGTGTGTTTGTCCTTTTTATCGACTTTCTATTCTGCCTTCTCATTGGCTGTAAACCCAACCACATGACCTCCTCGTCGGTGCCCATCTATACAGACCTCCAGGTCTCCTATGGTTGGTATTGAGATTAAAGGTGTGTGTCTCCATGCTGGCTGTATTCTTGAACACACAGAGATCTGCCTAGCTTGCCTCCCAAGTGCTGGGATTAAAGGCATGCACACCCCCCCCCGCCCAGTTTCTGCCATGGCTGGCTATTAGCTCTGACCCCCAGGCAACTTTATTTATTAACATACAAATAAAATCACATTTCAGTACAAATAAAATATCATCATAGACATCCCCCTTTCCCCAGTTATTCTGAATTGCAGAGGAACAAGGAACTTGACCAATGGTTCTGTCAGCTCCCTCACAGACTCTACCTCTGTTCTCTGCAGTGTCAAGGCCTTAGCACATAGTCATATCTCTCACAAAAGAACCTGGACATTTGGTCTAACTCAGAAGTCATTGTTTCGTACTGTGAAGCATCCAAAAGTTCTGACTCGTGGATCCTGCATGTTCCATTTTTTTTTTAACATAAAAAGTTAGCTCTAGTGAAGAGGAAATCAGAGAGGGATTTTCAAAGCTGGTTCTCTCCCAGTACTGAAATTCTGGATGTCGGACAGAACACCTGACCTCTGTCAGCCCTGCTTTCCTTGTGGGGTTAACATGACATGGGTGTTGCTCTCCAAAATTATATGCAGAACTAAGGCTGCATGTTTCAGTGACTACTTCTAAGTTATGATGTGACACTGCTTGGCATGTTGAGCTGACTCAAGCATTTCCTTTACCCACAGGAAGTTAACTTTTGAGCTGTTTGGCTTTGTGATTTCATTTCAGGGGTGCTTTGTTGTAGTGGTTAATTCTACAATCCCTATGCAGCTGACTGTGGAGTGAGGCTGGCTGAAAGCAGTGAGTGGTTTATTGTTAACATAGACAAACCTGTTTCACATTTCTTCTTCTTTCTCAAAACACTACTCTAGTTTTCTTTTCTGACTGGCTTAGAAAAAAAGATAGATAGATAGATAGATAGATAGATGGATGGATGGATGGATGGATGGATGGATGGATGGATGGATGGGATGGATGGATGGCAGGATGGATAGATGGATAGATAGATAGATAGATAGATAGATAGATAGATAGATAGATAGATAGATAGATGGATGGATGGATGGATGGATGGATGGATGGATGGATGGATGGATGGGATGGATGGATGGCAGGATGGATAGATGGATAGATAGATAGATACATAGATAAGATAGATAGATAGATAGATAGATAGATAGATAGATAGATCATAGATAGATAGATAGATAGATAGATAGATAGATAGATAGATAGATAGATAGACAGACAGTAGGCATTGTCTTCTGAGAGGTAAAAGCTACTGGGATGCTAGGGTACCAGGACAGTCCTGGTTTTCCATGACCTTCAGGAAGTGCCTTCATTATGATGACCTCATTCCTTATCTACTTATAGTAAGAATATTGAGGCCATTTATTTTCATTATTTTTGTAATGCTGGAAATTGAACCTGGGGATTAAGCATGGTAGGCCAAGACTCTATTTCTAGCTACAAACCTAGGCCTGAGAATCATTTATGATGCAGTGATTTCTAACAAAAAGTAAATATTTTTTTCTCCAGAAATCAATCTCTTTTTTTCCAGTAAAGAATCTACCTCTGAGTTTTTATATGATGTTTATAATTAACCCTACAGTAACTCAATGGCTGAGAATTCTCTGAGAAACACCATGCTGGGAAGGGAAGACACTGCCTTCTGGATTTATGAAATACATGTGTTTTCATCCTAGTCTTTCTGTAGATTACTCTTGACAACCCATAAGTATAATAGTGTTGTCTCATCCATTGATGTTAGTTCAACAGCAGTTAATAACTTAATAATAAAATATTTAAAAATTTCTTCATAAGGTTTATTTGAATGAATTTTTGGTTAAAATACACAATCCTAATTTTCACCCTTCCGTTGAAGTAAAGCACACTGTAAGTGACAGAACACAATGGATAAGAGATTTAATTCCAAAGCATAGGGAGGAAGTCTATTTTGGACTGTGGGTGTGTGTGGTGGGTAGAGAGGCATGCTTGTTGGCTGAGCAGTAAATGAGCTTGACCCAGAATGTTTGAGGTTTCTTTAGAGAAGAGAATAAGAGAGGCCAAGGTCCCAGATGGTCATTAAGACTGGGCAAACTATTCTCTCTGGCAAGTGGCTCCTCCAGAAGAATTCTGTGGGTACTCCAGTGGTTAGATATCAGTCATTTCATTCGAGTTTGACAGTGGATGCTTTGATTTTATTTCTTAGCTACAAAATGGAATTTTAAAGTATCTCCTTACTCTAAACATTGCCCCATAAAAGCACTCTAAAAACACAATAATTACTAATGTTCATCAATTTCAGCTACATTTTAATAGTTCATTGCTGTGGGTGATTCTAAAAGCTTTAATCAGGGAATGATTTCAAGCATGTATGTGTTTTGGGGTCAGAGAGATGACTGAAGCTAGCAAAAACATTTGCTGCTGAGCTAGACAATCTTAGTTCAACCCCCAGATCCTGTTTGGAGGAAGGAGAGAATCGATTCTTGCAAGCTGTCGTCTGATTTCCACGTGTGTGCACCACAGCAAATGCATGCATCCCAACAACATAAATAAAATGAATGAATGAATATATAATCAAGCTTTAAAAATGGGTTTATGATTCCTTGAGAACAGGAACCCCATCGTCACACATGAGACACCACCTTCAAGTTGTTGGTAAGCAGAACCCAAGGGACCATGTCAAAATAATATAAACTACAGCCATTCTACTTGGTTGCTGCTTCCCAGAGCTTGGGGATAAAGCCCCATAGCTAAAGACACCATACACTTTGGTCATAGTACTTTGAGGAATGGAGTTGTAGTGACCTGGAAGCTGCCTCCCTAAGGTTAGCTTTCATACTCTTGAAACAATGCTATTCAAGTTGCCAATTTTATCAGCTTTCATCTACTAGTCCTATCCAGTCATAAAGCCTGTGATCCATAGCAATAGCCGGCCTTGCAAGATGTCTTTGATGTAACAGTGGCACTTACATTTTGGGATAACCAACAATTAACTATTTGGACTGAAGGTAACCTTTGCTTGCTTAAAATAAACCAACAAGCAGCGGCTAGAAGTCAGGGACTGTAGAGAAGAACCTCCTACTACATTTCCCCAAATTAATATTGTTTCTAATTCTAAATACTTATCTATTCTGAATACTCATCCTTATACCACGGAAAAGGGCAGCTCTCACTCTCATCAAAGAAGATCCTTTTTTGCAGTAAGCAGAGGCTATTACAAAGATCCACAACTAGTCAAAAGACAGAGAATAATGTTTAAAAGATTGTGGAGATCCTGCCCCGACTTCCCTTCTGGACCAGAGGTGAGTATCCGGGCCCATCCGGACCCATCCCTGGGCACCAGCCACTCCTGGGAACACCTGCCCAACTTGGCCCAGGTTCTGGCCACCGGCAGGTCCCCTTCTAGCCCACCAGGGAAGGATCCCTTCTCCAGACCCCCAGGCAGCCCCTGCAATCTCCACGCCCTGCCCCCAACCCCTATCTGCCCGAGACCCCAGCCACTTCCTGAGACTTAGAGACTGGCCCCCCAGCTCCCATCCTGCCCCGACTTCCCTTCTGGACCAGAGAGTGCACATCCTGCCCTGGACTTCCCTTCTGGACAAGAGCTCACATCCTGACCTGGACTTCTTCTGGACCAGAGAGTGCACATCCTGCCCTGGACTTCCCTTCAGGATAAGAGCTCCCATCCCACCACTGACTTCCTATCTGGACAAAAGCTCCCATCCTGCCCCAGTTTCCCATCCAGATAAGACCTTCCATCCTGCCCCGGAGTTCCCATTTGGACAAGGGAGCTCCCATCTGGACAAGAGAGAGAGAATTCCTGAATCTGTTAGCTCTGTCTGAAACAAGTGCACTGATAAGGCCAAGAACGAACCATAAGGAGATGGGCAGATGTCAAGGCAGAAGTACATACAACAAAATGAAGAACAATACAGCATCACCAGAACCTAGCCCACCTCCAACATCTAGATCTGAACATCAAAAATTGGAAGAAGCAGAAGAAAACAGCCTTATGAATAACATCATGAAGAAGTTAGAGTCCTATGTAGAGGAAAAAGCAAAAAAATGGGAAGAACGCTGTAAACAACTAGAGGAAAGGGCAAACAAATTTGAAGCAAGCAAAGTCCTGGAAGAAAACAATAAAGTACTGGAAGAAAACAATAAAGTACTGAAAGAAAATCATGAAAAAGCAATGAAACAAATAAAGGAAACAGTCCAAGACCTGAAAAGGGAAATGGAAAAAATGAAGAAGACACAAACAGAGGGAATGCTGGAAATAGAAAATCTGAGTAAAAGATCGGGAACTTCAGATGCAAGTATAACCAACAGAATGCAAGAGATGGAAGAGAGGATCTCTGGCATTGAAGATACAGTAGAAGAAATAGATTCATCAGTCAAAGAAAACACTAAAGCCAACAAAGTCATGAACCAAAATGTCCAAGAAATTTGGGACACCATGAAAAGACCAAACCTATGAATTATAGGGATAGAAGAAGGTGAAGAATACCAACTCAAAGGCACAGAAAATATATTCAACAAAATCATAGAAGAAAACTTTCCCAACTTAAAAAAGGAAATGCCTATGAAGATACAAGAAGCCTATAGAACACCAAACAGACTAGACCCCCAAAAAAGTCCCCTTGACATATAATAATTAAACAACTAAATGTACAGAATAAAGAAAGAATATTAAGAGCAGCAAAGGAAAAAGCCAAGTGACCTATAAAGGCAAACCCATCAGAATAACACCCGATTTCTCAATGGAGACTTTGAAAGCCAGAAGGACCTGGACAGATGTAATGCAGACACTAAGAGACCATGGATGTCAGCCCAGACTAATATACCCAGCAAAACTTTCAATCATCATAGACGGAAGGAACAAGACATTCTAAGACAAAGCCAGATTCAAACAATACTTATCCACAAACCCAGCCCTACAGAAAGCACTAGAAGGAAAATTCCAACCGAAGGAAGTCAGATACACACTCGAAAACACAGGCAATAGATAAAGCCACAGCAGTAAACCCCAAAGAAGAGAAGTACACACACACTACCACCAAAAAATAACAGGGATGAACAATCACTGGTCATTAATATCCCTTAATATCAAGGAACTAATTCACCTATAAAAAGACATAGACTTACAGAATGGATACGAAAGCAGGACCCATCTTTCTGCTGCATACAAGAAACACATCTCAAATTCAAAGACAGACAACTACCTAAGAATAAAAGGCTGGGAAAAGACTTTCCAATCAAATGGTCTTAAGAAACAAGCAGGGTAGCCATCCTGATATCCAACAAAATAGACTTCAAACTAAAATCAATCAAAAGAGATCAAGAAGGACATTACATACTCATCACAGGAAAGATCCACCAAGATGAAGTTTCAATTCTGAACATTTATGCCCCAAACACAAGGGTACCCACATATGTAAAAGAAACATTACTAAAGCTTAAACCACATATAAAACCCCACACATTAATAGTGGGAGATCTCAACACCCCACTTTCACCACTGGACAGATCTCCCAAATTGAAACTTAACAGAGAAATAAAGGACTTAACTGATGTCATGACCCAATTGGACCTAATAGATATCTACAGAACATTCCATCCTAACAAAAAAGAATATACCTTCTTCTCAGCACCCCATGGAACTTTCTCTAAAATCGACCACATACTTGGCCACAAAGCAAATCTCAACAGATACAAAACAATTGGAATAACCTCCTGTGTTCTATCAGACCACCATGGTTTAAAGTTAGATTTCAACAACAACAAAAACTACAGAAAACCTACAATCTCATGGAAATTGAATAATGCTCAACTGAATCACCAATGGGTTAAGGAAGAAATAAAGAAAGAAATTAAAGACTTCCTAGAGATCAATGAAAATGAAGACACCACATACCCAAACTTATGGGATACTATGAAAGCAGTGCTAAGAGGGAAATTCATAGCACTAAATGCCCATATAAAGAAGTTGGACAAATCTCACACTAGTGACTTAACAGCACACCTGAAAGCTCTAGAACAAGAAGAAGCAAAGTCTCCCAGGAAGAATAGATGCCAGGAAATTATCAAAGTGAGAGGTGAAGTTAATAAAATAGAAACTAAGAGAATAATACAAAAAATTAATGAAACAAAGAGTTGGTTCTTTGAGAAAATCAACAAGATAGACAAGCCCTTATCCAAACTAACCAAAAGACAGAGAGAGAGAATCCAAATCAACAAAATCAGAAATGAAAAGGGGGCTATAACAACAGACATTGAAGAAATCCAGAGTATTATCAGGTCATATTTCAAAAACCTCTACTCCACAAAACTGGAAAACCTAAAAGAAATGGACAATTTTCTGGATAGGTACCACATACCTAAGTTAAATCAAGACCAGATGAACTATTTAAATAGTCCAATAACCCCTAAGGAAATAGAAACAGTCATTAAAAGTCTCCCAACCAAAAAAAGCCCAGGACCAGATGGTTTCAGTGCAGAATTCTACCAGATCTTCAAAGAACAGTTAATACCAATACTCTCTAAATTGTTCCATATAATTGATAGAGAAGGGACATTACCAAACTCCTTCTATGAGGCTATAATAACCCTGATTCCCAAACCAAACAAGGATACAACAATGAAAGAGAACTACAGACCGATTTCCCTCATGAACATTGATGCAAAAATACTCAATAAAATACTGGCAAACAGACTCCAAGAACACATCAGAACAATTATCCACCATGATCAAGTAGGCTTCATCCCAGGGATGCAAGGGTGGTTCAACATACGAAAGTCCATCAATGTAATACACCATATAAACAAACTCAAAGAAAAAAAACCACATGATCATCTCACTAGATGCAGAAAAGGCATTTGACAAAATCCAACACCCTTCATGATAAAAGTCTTGGAGCGATCAGGAATACAGGGAACATACCTAAACATAATAAAGGCAATTTACAGCAAGCCAACAGCCAACATCAAATTAAATGGAGAGAAACTCAAAGCAATTCCACTAAAATCAGGAACGAGGCAAGGCTGTCCACTCTCCCCATACTTATTCAATATAGTACTTGAAGTTCCAGCCAGAGCAATAAGACAACATAAGGAGATTAAGGGGATACAAATTGGAAAGGAAGAAGTCAAGTTTTCCCTATTAGCAGATGACATGATAGTATACATAAGTGACCCAAAAATTCAACCAAGGAACTGATACCGCTTATAAACACCTTCAGCACCATAGCAGGATACAAGATCAACTCAAAAAAATCAGTAGCCCTCCTATATACATTGACAAACAGGCTGAGAAGGAAATCAGAGATACATCACCCTTTACAATAGCCACAAATGACATAAAATACCTTGGGGTAACACTAACCAAGCAAGTGAAGTTTCTATATGACAAGAACTTTAAGTCCCTGAAAAAAGAAATTGAAGAAGATGTCAGAAAATGGAAAGATCTCCCATGCTCATGGATAGGCAGGCCCAACATGGTAAAAATGGCAATTTTACCAAAAGCAATCTACAGATTCAATGCAATCCCCATCAAAATACCAACACAATTCTTCACAGACCTGGAAAGAATAATACTCAACTTCATATGGAAAAACAAAAAACCCAGGATAGCCAAAAGAATCCTGTACAATAAAACAACCTTTGGAGGCATCACAATCCCTGACTTCAAGCTCTACTATAGAGCTACAGTAATAAAAACAGCTTGGTATTGGCATAAAAACTGACATGTGGACCAGTGGAATCGAATTGAAGACCCCGACATTAACCCACACACCTATGAACATACAATTTTTGACAAAGAAGCCAAAAGTGTACAATGGAAAAAAGAAAGCATCTTCAACAAATGGTGCTGGCATAACTGGATATCAACATGTAGAAGGCTGCAAATAGATCCATATCTGTCACCGTGCACAAAACTTAAGTCCAAGTGGATCAAGGACCTCAACATAAATCCAGCTACTCTGAACCTGCTAGAAGAGAAAGTAGGAAGTAGTCTTGAATGCACTGGCATAGAAGATCACTTCCTAAATATAACACCAGTAGCACAGGCCCTGAAAGAAACAATCAATCAATGGGACCTCTTGAAACTGAGAAGCTTTTGTAGAGCAAAGGATACAGTCAACAAGGCAAAGCGACAGCCTACAGAATGGGAAAAGATCTTCACCAACCCCACATCTGACAGAGGACTGATATCCAGAATATATAAGGAACCTAAGAAATTAGACATCAAAAAGACCAACAGTCCAATTAAGAAATGGGCTATACAACTAAACAGAGAATTCTCAACAGAGGAAACTCAAATGGCTGAAAGACATTTAAGGAATTGCTCAACATCCCTAATCATCAGGGAAATGCAAATCAAAACAACTCTGAGATACCACCTTATGCCTGTCAGAATGGCTAAGATCAAAAACACTGAAGACACTTTATGCTGGAGAGGATGTGGAACTCGGGGAACTCTCCTCCACTGCTGGTGGGAATGCAAGCTTGTACAACCACTTTGGAAATCAATATGGCGCTTTTTTAGAAAATTGGGAATCAATCTCCCCCAAGATCCAGCTATACCACTCTTGGGCATATACCCAAGAAATGCTCAATCATACCACAAGAGCACTTGCTCAGCTATGTTTATATCAGCATTGTTTGTAATAGCCAAAACCTGGAAACAACCTAGATACCCTTCAACTGAAGAATGGATAAATAAATTGTGGCACATATACACAATGGAATACTACTCAGCAGAGAAAAACAATGACATCATGAGGTTTGCAGGCAAATGGATGGATCTAGAAAAAATCATCCTGAGTGAGGTAACCCAGACTCAGAAAGACAAATATGGTATGTACTCACTCATAGGAGGATACTAGATGTGGAACAAGGATGACTGGACTGCTACTCGCATCACCAGTGAGGCTACTGTAAAACAGGACCCCAAGAAAGACACGGGGATCACCCAATGACGGAGAAATGGCTGATATCTACATGAACAGCCTGGACATGAGTGGGAGCAATGAACGGCGAGGGTCAAGGAAAGAGAGCAGGAGATCCCACCTGGATCAAGAACAGAGAGGGAGAACAAGGAATAGGAGAGCATGGTAAATGAAGACCACATGAGAAAAGGAAGAAACAAAGTGCTAAAGAAGCCCACAGAAATCCACAAAATACCCCACAAAAGACTGCTGGCAATGGTCGAGAGACAGCCGGAACTGACCTACTCTGGTGATGGGATGGCCAAACACCCTAATAGTTGTGCCAGAAACCCCATCCAAGGACTGAGGAATCTGGATGCAGACATCTACGGCTAAGCCCCGGGTGGAGCGCTGGGAGTCTAATTAGCGAGAAAGAGGAGGGTTTATATGAGTGAGAATTGTTGAAACCAAGGTTGGATAAAGCACAGGGACAAATAGCCAAACGAATGGAAACACATGAACTATGAACCAAAGGCTGAGGGCCCCCAACTGGATCAGGCCCTCTGAATAGGTGAGACAGTTGATTGGCTTGATCTGTTTGGGAGGCATCTAGGCAGTGGTACCAGGTCCTGGGCTCGCTGCATGAGATAGCTGTTTGAAACCTGGGACTTATACAGGGACGCTTGGCTCAATCTGGGAGAAGGGACTGGACCTGCCAGGACTGAGTCTATCAGGTCTATCTCAGTCCTCGGGGTGGCCTTGATCTGAAGGTGGTGGGAATGGGGGTGGCTGGGGGAAGGGAGGAGGGCAGGAAGTGGGAGAACAAGGGAATCTGTGGCTGTTATGTAGAACTGAATAGTATTGTAAAATAAAATTTAAAAAAATGGCAAAAAAAAAAAAAGATTGTGGAATGTTCAGTCCCAGCTGAGACATCTAGAAAGTAATTCCCATGCCGAATGCCTGGGGAACATTGTGGAAGATGGGGCAGCAAGATTGTAGGATCCAGGAGACCAGGAAGGCTGCTGGGAGATAGTATCTTCCAGACATAACTACTGAGGGAGAGTGAATCAGTTTGCTCCCAATCCTAAGTGGTCAGCCCAAAATACATGTACATATGACAATACCAACTGGATTCAATAGGCTGTATAAATGTGTAACTACAGTAATTATAGAAAAAGAGGTAATAAAATTGTGAGGGGTAGTGGTGGTGGAGACATGAGAGGCATTGGAGAGGGAAAAGGACAAATAGAAATGTTATAGATATAATATACTTATATGTGAAGTTCTCAAATATTAAAATAAAGACTGAAAAAATACCTATTTGAGAGTAACCTTATTTATTTAAAGCTGAAAATATATATAATAATTCCAAAACTTTAATGAATTTGAATTCAATTTTTTGCCTTCTACTTACTGGGTTTGTGCATGCAAGTGCACATTGATTCATGAGGGTGGTGTTGTGTAGCAATATATTCATTAATTTACTCCTGATTCATGAATAACGCTTTGGAAATTATAGTGTGCAGACTTTCAAATCCTGTTTGGACACAGGAGGAGTGCCAGGCATCCACGTGACAGTCATAAATAGAACCAGCAGACGTGAGGCTTTGAGAGTGAAGTAATCAGCTACAGTAGAGGATACATTCAGATGATTTCAAAGGAGCTAATAATACCTGTTGGATGTTGGTGAGAAAGAGCAGAATGTTGTTCCATGTTGTAAGGTGAGAATAATGAAAGCTGATTGCCTTCTTCTATTTTAGGTTAATGAAATCATTCTAACCTGAACAAAGGACTTAGATTAAGGAAAAAGAGAGCTATGAAACCATGTTTTTAGATGACCTTATCTGTCAGAACAAGGAATTCTACAGGGGAGGCACTGATGTTTGGAAAACAAGGGTGGATGCCAAAAGTGACTTTACTCAATACGCTGTGCAAGACGAACTACAGGATGGGTGATCTGAGCTTCCTTTCCCCTTCATTTCATAGAAGTTACATGTGGACATAGTTTGCAGTGGCAAATAATTATTAGAGTCAGAAAAACAATAAATTCTCCAGCCCGCTTCCTTCTGCTTTGTGAAGACATGTTCACACATCTAACTTCAGATATTTAGGTTTGTTGGCTTACCTCTAAGTCACACTTACGTTGGTAAGTTCTGATTTTTTTAGATAGGCACCTCCTGTCCTCCTCTCATTCCAGGGCAGCTGTTTGAAGTGATTATTTTTCCCTCACTAAGCTGTGCTGTTTGAATTTTCTGAGATGAGACTTGTCAGTTTTATTTTCACACAACAGCACTGGACACTGGCACCAGTGATGGGACACATGGGCGGGGCACCACTGTTGCTGGCTTCCACGTGGGAAACATGAGGGATATAGTGGGGAGACCTTTCAGTGTTTCCTTTCTTTGTGAATTCATTGCTATTTAGACCATTTTCTTCTAATTTTATAACTTTCACATCTGTTTTACACACTTTCTTCTTTCTCTTTGCTCTCTAGCAGCGTCCTGTGGCTTTCATCTTCAGCCTCCTGGTCGTGGTTGCAGCTCCATTTTTTGTTTGAGCATTTTAATTTTCAAAAATATTTTTATTTCATCAGCTTCATGTTTAGATTATAACCATTTTAAAAATGATAACACATTTTCTTACTCACGCAAAGGTATTAATGATTGTTTTGAAGGTTTGTTTCCCATCCTAAGTTTTGTCCATGTGGTCTGTTAGCAGTTGAAATAGATTGAGGATGGAGAAATACAGACTTTTGGTGGGAAGTTTGAGTTCATGGGCAGCACTTGCCGGCTGGGTTTTCCTTAAGGATTTCTCGGCTGAGACACTTGGTCGTTAATACTTGGGACCTATTTTGTCTGATTTCCATCAGATTCAGGAAAGACGACTTACTCCCCTGTTTCATGTTGCAGGTCTAGCTGACTATATCTTGTATCCAACTAATTTGTGAACTCAGAAAATCAGGATATGCAATATCTTAATCGTCTCACTTTTCAATGTGGCATACCAGATATCTCCAGTCAATGAGAGCCAGAATAATTATCTCCATTTAGCTATTCCTGGTGTTTTAGGGAGCACATTGGCCCAGCTGTACAAAAGTAGGGAAGGAGAGGAGCATGCGTAATTTTTCTTCATCGCATTTTAAACCTATCTTCTTCTTGATGTTGCCTTTAGCCCTCCTCCAGAGGAACATAGCATTGTGGAATTCAGAAGGTTCTAGTTCTGCATTGTGAAACAGGCTGGCTTTGGGTTTCCCTATTTCCGCGAAAGAAACAAGCTGTTAAATTTCTCTGCCCTTTGCCCTTCCCTCTTTCCTTTCCAGTTTTCAATATTTAATTGCTTGCCACTTAATGTAGTATCTTTTCCCCTGGGATTTATGTTTATTTTAAGATTTTTTTATTTCTATTTTGTGTGTATGGGTGCTTTGCCAATGTGTACAGCTGTGCATCATGTACATGCAGTATCCCAAAGCCCTGAGAGGGCATCACATCTGGAACTGGAGTTACAGATGGTTGTTAGGAGCCATGGGGGTGCTGGGAATTGAACCCAGATCCTCTGCAAGAGCAAAAAGTGCTCATAACCACTGAGCCATCTCTCCAGCCCTGGGATTTATGTCTTAAAGATACATTTACTAAAAGTTCATGAGTTTTAGAAAGTTAATAAATTCCAGTGAGTTCTCAATTTTCTATTTTAACAATCTTACCATACGCTATTGTCTTATTAGTGTGGGAATACTGGAGATAAAGTAACCAGTTTGGAGTGATGTTGAGAATCATCATGAAAGAAAGAGACTTTGAATCAGAGGTAGTAATAATAGCTATTTTCAGAGGAAGGGTCAATATAATGTGTGGATTAATTTAGGTGGTGGAAGGAAGGAGAAGGGTGATGCCAGGCTGTGGGGATGCTGACCAGAGTAGTGGTGGTTCCACAGCTGGAATTATTAGAGTAAACTCAGACTCAGATTTGACAATAAAGTGACTCCCAAACCATGTGTTTGTGTCCTCTTCTAATCATAGGTTGGATTCTGCTGGGGTTCAGCTACAACATTTGAACCTATGGTATCTAGGGTAAGCAAAAATAAATTATATGGGGATTAGTTACTGAATTTACTAGTTATTAAAATTACTAGGAGTTATTATAGTCACTGTATTATGTATTTATGTTATAAAGTTACTAAAATTATTGGAAGTAGTGAAGAGGAGACTGTATGCTGGGTCCAGGAATAACTTTCAGAATGAGACTAAAGAGATGACATGTCAGGGGATCCCCAAATCTGCACCAATCATCGATGTGGAAAATCAAGAAGTAAGCATGGGAATCTGAGTTCAGGAGCCTATGGTCCTAACTGTGGTCCAGTGATAGGTATGCTGTTGACACCACATGTGTGCCATAAAACTCAGGAGATACTAGGCATCGGACCATTTCTATGGGTGGAGCTAGCAGTTCATCAGTCTGTTTCAGAGAGCAGCAATTAAAGAGGTGCAAATGATTCTGTCTAATCTCCTACCTTTCCAGAGCACTTATGAAACTTACTTCCTCATTCATAACCTAGCTGCAGTGGAGCTCTGGAGTAGTCGTAGTTCTTGGCTTTTCAGTTCCATACATAGAGGGACTGATACCAGAAAGATGATGGGAAAGGATGCTGAGCATGAGTTCACATCAAACAAAATCTTCTCCCTTGGTTGCTTAGTATACCAGTGTGGAGCATCAACAGTGTTATGAGGCGAGTAGCAAATGTCACACATATACTTATGCACTGAACAAATGAAGCACACCAGCTAAGGAGACAGCTCAGTGGATAAAATTTCTTGTCATGCAGGTGTGAGGTCTGAGTGTGAATCCTTAGCAGCCATGTAAAAAGCTGAGTAAGACTACATGCATCTGTAACCCCAATCCTTGGGGTAGGAGGAAGAGACAGGAGTGAATGAAAGAGAGAGAGAGAAAGAGACAGAGAGGGAGAGAAAGAGAGATTATCTTGTTTTCATTTGGATTTATGAATGTACTGTAAAAGGTATATCAATAGTTCACATGAAAGTGAAAAACATACTGAGTTTATATTTCTCTTTCTTTAGAGAGTAGACATTAAGGGTAGACTCCTGATGAGTATAGAGGCTATAATCAAATTTCCTTTACTTCCACTCTCCAGACTCTGACTCTTAAGTTGCTAGTAAGTGAAGGGCTAACAACTTAAAAGACTCAGTCAGGTGGGCTGTGAACCTCTGGACAGGAACCTTGATATTAATGAACCCCTGGCTATAAGATAAAGGAAGCTTCTGCTAGGAAAATCAGCTGAACAACCTCCCTTGGTATCTACCACTTTGAGACTACAGAGGACCTGACCTGCAGATGGAGTTGTCCATCTTCAAAGTTCCTCCTTTCATGCTATGACCACTGTCCCCCAGACGCCTTGAGGAATCCCCTGTGCTGTGTGTGCAGTCTCTACTCCTTGGAGAGAATGGCTTTCTTAATTTGTTCTCATTAAAGGAATGGTTCTGCTTCTGGAAGTGTCTGTCTTCTCCCTCTTATTTTCATGTCACTCCATTGAAGAGGTGATAGTTGGTCTGAGGATTGAAGGGCAAGAGCCAGCTGGTTAGACAGAAGAGCAGAGACTTTCTGGGCGAAGTACTCTCCTAACTCTTTGACGAAAGGACCTGTGTCTTGGTTTTCCATTGTCTATACTGGCATGATGGCCATCATACAGTGAGTGACATTGAAATGACTCTCATATTTGTAGGCTATCAAGGGCTAGCGACCTGGCACAGGGACAACATGATCCTGCACATTCCCTTTGGGGGTCAAGAGATGTTCCTAGTGGTACACGGGGTGTTTCTTCTCTCTAAATCACCGTGTGCTAAATCTAATAGAACATGCCAGGTCAGCTTGTAAAATCTCTCAAATGTTTTTGTCTAGGATTTTGAGTAAGAGTAAAGCCTTTCATATAGCTTTCTACTCATACTTTTACAGAGGGTGATTACAAAGCTTTACAAAAGCCCATTTTATCAAACATTAACAATAATAAGCAAAGCATTATTTTGATGAACTAATAATGAAGATATCCAAAAGATACGGAATATATTTTTAAACTACAGATGGACCCAACAACATGCATATATAAAGCACTTAACACAATTTGCTTGGGACTCTATAGAATCCATGTTTAAAACTGAGATTTTCATCAGTCAACAGATTTCACTGTAGCCAAAGCAAATAAGAATTACTCTCTATCTTCACTGATTGCCCTTGCTCATAAGAGGCTGTATTTACAGCAACTAGAAGAAGATACATAAATGATACACCAAGGTTTGCCAAAAGCAAGGAAGACTATTTATGGTTTCTCCACTTATATTTATACTGTCAACAGAAATATGCAAACTTGCAAATCCCACATCTAAACTTGATTCATAGTGATTTGTGTCTTTATATTTAATAGCATAGTAGTGACATGGACTTAGTAGAAAAATCAAATGTTTCCATAGACTTCACTCTTGCTAGCCTGAGTCAGACTTGGCATACATCAATGAGATTTGGAAGCAATAATATCTCAATGCTTTAGAAACTGTTCTCAAAGCATTGGCTGAGACACTGTGATCTTGCCATAAAATTATTGAAGCAATTACTATATATGGGGGAATCTCATAGGAATGTGGTTCATTGGGATGTTTGGAACAAAGTGAAATGCAAAACAAATGTCAAGATTTCTGTGTAATGGTGTGAAATATGTTTTCCTGGCCCAAAGGAAAAGATAGAGGATTAAGAGAAATCTTTATAAAAGGCAGTAGTCCACTGTGAGAATTTGTCCTAAGGAAATAGGAAGAGAGGGGAGAATTATGTCTATGTGACTTCTGTAATTTTATTTATATTAACAACAATTCAATTACTCTTTCCTGATTATAGCCTGATCATAGTCTGACCTAATGAAGAACTAATTGCCTACACTATCTGCCCTTTTTCTTAATGCCTGGATACCTCACATCTCAACTAATGATGCCAAGATGGAGTAACCATGCCCTCTGCCCCTAAACTGTTCTTCCAGGATTCCTGCTTGAATTCCTGGACTTACCCCTGCTTCCATTAGCCAATTTTCAGGCCTTCCTTCTCCATGATGGGTCTCACCCATGCACTCCAGTGAAAATCTACTTCACTACCCCGCCACCCTGATTCTTCCTCTACCTTTTACAATGGGCTCCTAACCTACCCCACTGCTTTAGATCCAAGACCTACCTGTCCCTTTCCCCACCCTCAACCTCGGTTCTTTTTGACACAGGGCCACAAGTTCTTAAATCCAATCACTATACTGCATTCCCTGTATTTAAAAGGCAAACGTCAAACTCCTGAGCAATGAGATAGTGGAATAAGCAACTGCATAATTTCTGCTACCCTTTCTCTTCAACAGAAGCCTTTTCTGTCTTTTCAGTTCTGTAGTGCTTTCTACAACCTGTACCCATTGGATAGGTGGGACACTCCAGCCCTACTCTACTCCAGCCCTCCTCCCATAGATCACCTAAAAGCCCACTCTTTTCTTTTTTCTATTGTCTCTTTTGCAATCCTGTCAACTATTTTATAATGGTATTATAATGATATATTTTCCTAGAATAGAGCTGGCTGCTTGTTCATATATCTCTGTCTTCCTTAGTAGATCATAAGCTCATTAAAGTATACAGTTTTCATCTTGACCTTCCTCTCACCCATGTAATAAGATTAGTGTTCTGCATATAATAATTCCAGAATTTATTTATTACATTGCTTAACTATTTCATAAAATAATGTGTAATTTGGTATAAACTGAAGGATTCAAATTGAATATTCACATTTGCAACAAAGAAGTCAGTGAAAGGGCACCATGTTTAGGAAGTTCTCATGTTGATGAAGAGCAAGTTCGATGCCAGACACCTACCTATTGGGTTTATTCAGCCACTTGTTTATAGGTGGACATTCTGGGTCTGCAAAGTCCAGACTCTGTATTAAGAGCTTGGGAGAGAAAGTCAAATATGACGTGGCTCTACTAAAGAATGAGCATAGTTCCAGGAAGGCACTAAACATATTACATTCAATTCTGTTCAAGAAGAGCAGAAGGCACCTGGGACCCAAAGGAGAGGTGCAGTGTTAGGAGTATTTTTTAGAGGGGGCTTCTTAGTCTAGACAGACAATGAACAGCATCAAAAGAGAACATCCATGTTTAGGTTTCTGAAGGGTGTAAGAAAATGGCTTGATGACAGGATGTGAGGGATGTGTTGGTGGAAGCTGTGGGAATTGTATTGGAAGAAGGCGGGAAGAGAAACTGAGGCTGGACCCTGGATAGAACTATGGGGTTCCTGATTATGATCTGAGAGGTTGACTTTTGTTGAGGAGAGACTAGGATGACACCAAAAGCTGTGAACTGGAAAATGACACGAGAATACCTGGGAAGTGACTTCCAGGACCCTCCCGTCGTCGTCATCTCATTGAACACCCTCCTTGCCACTGAGCTCTGTTAAAGTGAGCCAGGCCTTATTTTTTTCTCCTTTGGGGAAAAATAAAATGAGGACTGCTGGGAGGAAAGAAAGAAAGGATTTTAGGTAAAACCGGGTAGGCATCATTAGAACGAGAGACTTGGTGGTACTTTAAAAATGGAGGCAAGCTACATGCCTCCATGGGTAACTCAAAACTAGCAAACCTACTTTGAGTTTGATCCCTGGGACCCTCATTGTGGAAGAAAAGAACTACTTCTGGAAGTTGTCCCCTGACTTCCACATGTGAACCACGGAAGGCGTATACACACAGAGACACACATAAAATGAATAAAAATACATACAATTAAAACATTTAAAAATGGAGTGCTTCACTTTCTTCTAGATGACCCAAGGTTTACTTTGCTTTGTTTTTATGAGGGGTGAGAAAATTCACCAGAAAAATGTTTTAAGGGAGAGCATCCTAGCCAGTGCTGTTAGTGCAAGGGTCCCAAAGCAGGACCGGTCCGTGGCTTCTTGGCAGCACCGCATAGAGAATGGAGCTTCTGGGGATCCCACCCCCCCTGACAGAACACCTGCAGAGAACGAAGCTGTAATGAATGTTTCTTGAATGGATACATTACATAAGAACTCACAAAACAGGGAGCTTGAGTCACCAAACTCTACCTACCTACCCTGACTCTGGAAGACGAACCCTTACATGGCTGGTATCAGTCCAACAGTACTGATATAGGCTCTGTGAATGAATGCCCATAGGCTCTGTGAATGAATGCCCATAGGCTCTGTGAATGAATGCCCATAGGCTCTGTGAATGAATGCCCATAGGCTCTGTGAATGAATGCCCATGGAGGAGTCTTCAGCGAGCCCCATCAGCTGTTTCCATCTCTGTGGACAAATACTCTTCCGCGGGCCTTGACAAGAGACAACAGTGACACACAGTGGCTGGCGGGGTGAATCGGTCATGTTCTTTCTGCAGATAGCTCAGGATGGTATGGCAGCTATTTCTCAGAGTTTCTTTCTTTGCAAAGTTGGTCGCCTTGTTAATTCAGGCAGGTATTAACTACCCAATATATTCAGCATGTCCCTCATTGTAAGCTGTCAGACCGTGACACAACATCACATAATGTGACGTTACATGATACATAATGCCGAGTTAAAAAAAAAAAAATCCCAGAGACACTTCCTTCAGTGAAATAGTAGGTAGGTAATCTGAATATTTGGGGTAATTGGCTCTAGGAAGAGAGAGGCATCATTATCTCAGGCTCCCTAGTGAGCGTTAATTAGCCATATTGCTTCATTGTGTGACAAAGAGAGGCCCTAGTAGTGCTAAATCTATAATGACATCCTGGCCTTAGGAGACCAGGTATTTTAAACTACCTTGACTGACTGACATGTATGGTTGGAAATGCCTCTCCTCTGAGGGGCAGGAGTTCGCTGATGTGACGCAGGGAGGTTCCTTTCCTTGTCCCACCCCTCCCCCAAGTAGTCCTCCACCTGGGGAAATCATCTGTATTCAGGGCAACGGGGCTGCGTTCTACCTGTGCTGTGAGAACACTGTGCCTGTGCTCCTGATGCATGGGGTTCTGCAGACAAAGCTTCAACAGCCCTTAGCATCTCTGGCTGGACCACGACAACTCGGAAGGCCTTGTTGGGGGTCGTGCTGGCCCTTTGAATTCTTTGCTTACTCGCGTAGTAAGAAGGCTGTTTGCAGGGTGGAGATCTTCCTAATGGTGGGTTAGAAATCAACATTTTAAGCTTTAGTTCAGTAATAGTAAGGTCAGACACAGGCTGGTAGCAGTGGACAAGGTACCAGCACAGAAGTTGGGCTGTTTCGCCTGAGATAAGATGCCATGACCTTCACATGGGAAGATGCTGCTGCTTCTTCTCAAGATGAGGAAATGCTCCATAGTTCTAATTTTAACCCTACCAGGACTGTGGATTTCCATTCGCCTTTATGTCCTTCCACTAGTGTGCCCAGATAACAAACTTGAAGCCTAGAAAGACAGATGGCCAAGGCCACAGGATAGTCTGAAGCCAAGGGCGAGAGGAAAATGCATGGATGGGCTTATACATGACACCAGAGACTCAAAAAGATACCAAGACCTGGAGGGAATCAAACTCTGTGCTTTCCAACAGGGTGAGCTCAAAATACCCCTAATTTCTAGCCTTTGAAAGATGACGCCCCTCAGTGACTCAACTGATCTTAATTAAAAGTGGACCATTTTTAGTGAGTTCTGAGTCTATGATGGATCCAAGGACTGAGTTCGGTATATCACTGAGACCAGCATTAGCTGTGTATCAGTACACAGCCTAAAGACAGGAAAGTAAAGAAGCTCAAAAGAAAGCAAGTTACAAAATCAAATCAAGACAGGAGACTCAGAGCTGACTTCTGACTCTGAATGCCTTTTGTTGATCTAGCGTTTAGCTGTTTTTAAATTTTTAAATTTTTTTTATAGACTTCCATTTGTAAGAAAAAATTCTGGTAAATGAATACATTATGGCAGGACTTTGCCAGTTTCTCTCTGTGTTCCCTCATACAAGGTGTGGGGACTGCCCTATTATCAGTCACAATAAGCTCACATCTCTATGACACTGACCTGCCCCTCTGCATTCAGACTCTACCAGTTGACCCTTGACATCACCATTTTTTTTATGTCTCTAGTCCTGAGGCTTATTCTTGGCCTTGCTTTATGTTTGTGGTTTCTCTGCCTTTAACCCCAAAGATGATGAGAAACAGGTTCACACTTAAGGTGAAGAGGAATTCTCATGAAATAATTTTATTTTTGAATACTTTTATATTGGGGAAGTTTAAAAATTGGTAGTCCAAATGAGGTTGAAGAATGAAAACATTGGAAAGGAATGATAAATGAGGAAATGGGGACAGAATCTGAAGTAGATCAAGGAATTTTGTATTGTCAAATCCGAAGCTGCTCTTACAGAGCTAAGAAAGCAATTAACTAGGAAGCCAGTGAACTTGCCTTACACAATAGTCAGCAGTGGATGAGGTTGTTCACAGGCATCATATCATTTGATCCTCACAATATGCACTTGGAGAAGAAATCACTAGTTTATCCAAGGAAAGATTTATGTATATTTAGTGGCTTCCCCCCATGAACGCATGCTCTTCTGAGCCTACCATCCTGCTTCATGCTTGTATCAAAAACTCAGACGCATTAGGCAGTTCAGTTGGTTGGACATTTGTGGTCACTGTGTCAGAAGTCATTGACTTAGTTCCTATGTCTTTTGGTTGCTGTTAAGAATGAAAACCACATGTGCACAGCCAATCATTGTATTATACATGTATGAAATTCCCAAGAATAAGAGAAATTAAAAAATAATGAAAACCATGACTGAATTCTCCTCTGTTTCAAAGAGAGTGAGGCACCAATGCAAAGCCATCAACTCTGCTAAGCAAGAATATGTGCTCTCCATCCAACCAGAAGAGTTCTAAGCCATGTTTGTATATATATTGGCCAATACAGTTTTAATGTCAACTCTTGGTGTGGTTACTACTGCTTCAAGATTTGATTTGCAGAGTCATCCCCATAGGGCAGTTTTCCTCAATGTAAGTCATTCCAACCAGGGAAATGAAACAATTTTGAAATGTGGTTGCAGAACAAATATCGCCCAAGACATAGGGATTTAGATTTTCTATAATAAAAGTTTTTTTTTGAGTTCCCATGGATGTTAGATATTATCAGGCTGAAGACCTGTATGAGAATCCTTCTTGATGTGAGTGTTTCAGACATCAAAACATAACAAAGGCCTCACTTGGAACTGCTAGAGTAAGAGCAATACAGTGATCTCAGGGAAAAGGCCATTTTCTCCATAATTGTGCCCAGGAACCATCAGGTTTCCTTCGTTATTTCAAAAGAGAATTTGAGAGGGGGTGTGGACTACCGCATATCCTTCCCAGGGGAGCACATGTTTACATTTTGCTGAATTACTCAACTGCACAGGGATTATTGAAAAGGTAAAGATGTATTAATATTGAGCTGTAGGCAACCACATGTTGATAACGAGCCCATTGTGTCTTGGCTTGTGGAAAGAAATGAGAAAGTGCCTTTTCCTCTGTTATTTTTTCCTTCTGACAGTCCTGATGCACTGCCGCAGGCAGCCTAAAAATAATAGCATGAGGTTAACTGACAATTGCAGGTATATTTACGCTGATATGCTAACATTAGCATGCTGCTTAATAATACAACTGGAGCTGTTGCAGTATGCACACAAGTAACATTTCTTCATTAGAGATGAACAAGTGTTAAAAAAACCAAAGATGTTTCTTTCCCATGATTGATAGAAGTATTTGTGGCCATCTTAGTAACTTGACACCAAGAAATGATTTTTTAAAAAAAACTTTTCTATGTGGATTGACAGAAGAACAGTCTGATAAAGATATTACAGAACACACATATGCTCTATGTTTACATAAAACATCCATGGACGCATGTACACCTGTGTGTGTATACCCATATATACACATATGTATGCTAAATCCATATGCAAGCACCTCTATGTGTGCACCCTATAGCTATATGCATGCACTCACCCCTGTGTGCACCCTACACACATGTGCACACACATATATGTGTATTCCACATCATTGAGCACACACCTGCGTGCACCCACCCTCTTTGTACATACCTCAATGTTTATTTCCTATACTCAAGTATACATACTTACCACTTTTGCCCCATGTTCATATGCACAAACTCATCACTTGAGTGTATACCTATGTGCATACACCCTAAACATTTTATGCCTGGTGATTAGAAACCTTTAAATCTGGAAATCTGGTAGGAAACCTCTAGTCTCTGTGTCACTGCATCAACAATGAAGATCATTTGTGGCTACTTCTCTAAACCATCATTTTGTTTTACCTCTGGAGTTTAATTGCTTGTAACCATTATTCTTTTGTTCAAAATTTTTGTTGATTGATGCAGTAGGTTTCCTCACTTTTTTACCCACTTTCTGCCCCGTTGCTTTTTATATTGGCTCTACTGACAGACTTTCTTGTCTTCTCTTGGAGTCAATCAGTGGGAGTTACCAGTATAGTATCCGAGTGACTTTGCAGTGGACATGTTCCCCAGCCACCTCACTTCACAGGGCTCCGGGTCTGTGGTTTAACAAAGTCCTCTAGCATGCTAAGTGGCCCCCTCTCAAAACTGAAGTTCCCAAGCAGACCTAGATCTCTCATCCCTGCACCCATGGGTCAGGAACAGGGAGTGATTTCCTGTTGTTGGCAGCCTCTGGTCTTCTCCATCCCCTGATTTATTTTTATTTTTTTGTAACCTTCCTGCTAGCCTTGTAAATCATTCTTTATTGAACCCTTTTTAGTTGCCCATGTAACTGTGATGTTGGTTTCTTGAGTTGATGATGATACTATGCTCAAGTACTGTGATAGCCTTGGGTTCTGAAAGGGAATAAAACCCAGTCCTTTCCTCAAGGAATAGAACCCAGTGAGAACATTATACATAGGTCCAGGGAGTAGCTTTGAAAAAGGGTATCTACTTCAAACTGAGAGTGTACCAAGGAAAGGCTTTTGAAAGGCATGGTGCTTGTTGTGAAACTTTTCATTTTTGAAAAATACAAATATGTAAAAATAGAAAGAACATAAGAAGCCATAAATAAGCATCACTCTGTTTCAACTGTAACTCCACCAACTCAAAAACAATTCTCCTTAATTCACTTGCACACCTCTCCCCTTGGATTGATCTGAAATTGTCCAGATGATATAACTTTACCAATATTAAGAACATCAACACACTGTCACTATCCTCTCAGGCAGCAATCAATGATTTTTAATATGATGTTCAAAATTATACATCTGTACAATAAATATTCCATTTCCAGCTTCTTTGTTTGAGCTTCTATCAAGTATGACCAATATATTTGATATATGGATAATTTTTTCTACTCCTTAGTTTCTTTCCTTGTGAGTAATTGTTTTATTTAAATTTCTTCATGGGGGGAAATATCTATGTTATTTAAAACTGAAGAATTTCCTTTACTTTAGATTTTCTGGATTAAATTTGTGTTTTTCTCTCTTTTCTGTAACTTGATGGTTAAGACTAGAGTCTAATATGACTCAGTTCACTTTTGGTTTTGGCAAAGGACAGGATGACCAGAGGTTGTTGGTATGCACATCTGTCAGAAGGAATTGAAGTCTGGCTGAGCCTCTCTCCCTGATGGCAAGAGCCATTGACGACCATTGCCTAGTGGTTTCTGAACTTCATTGTTCATCAGTGTTATAGAGGGCTTGTTAGACCCGGTGTTGCTGTATACTGACCTCGAGTTTCTTAACAGTAGGTCTGAGGTGTAAATGAGAATTTGGTGCAGTTGCTGTGGGTGTTTCTGAGGTACAGACTCCTCACACAGTGAGAACTACTTAGCCCAACTCTTTACTTCATTAAGGAAGAGTGTCAGTACTTTCCAGCCAAGACTCAGTCTTGGGATCAGAGACTTTCCCAAGGATACTTGGGGTCCACAATTTGCTTAGTATCCTTGTTTTTTGTTTGTTCATTTTTGTTTTGTTTTATTTTTGCTGGTGACGTACCCAATTTAGAGTCCACATTCTTAGGGACAAAGGCATTCATTTTGTCTGGTCAGGTCATTGTTTCTAGACACTTTAGAAGCTAGGATTAGAAGACATTTTCAAAAAGCAAAGTAATTGTGAGGCCAAACTGATGGTCAAAACACAGATTCAAAGACACAACTCAGGACTACTTACTTCATATTTTACAACTCAGATTTTAGTGACACGGTAATTCTTACTAGCTTGTGATACAACAATGCCAGAATAACAATACTAACACATCCAGTAATGCTACAATTTTCCACTCTAGTGTAATCTAAGTTTTATTTTTATCTTACTTTTGTCATCCTGGAGATATATAATCAAATCACAACATTTTAAAAGTCACTTAAATTGGGGTGTAGTTATGTCAGTTTTATACTGTTAATTTTTACTTTTTAGAGACTATATTTTATGTTAATCTTCTTGGGGCTGGAGAGACAACTCAGTGGGTAAGAGTGCTTGGTCTGTCACCATGAGGACCTAAATTTGAATCTTTACCACCCAAGTAAAGAAACTTGGCATGGCTATATGTAGTTGTGATCCAACACTGGTAAGAGGAGACAGGCAGATCCAGAGAGCTTCCTGATCAGACAACCTTGTCAATATGGTGAACTTCTAGGTGAATGAGAGACCCTGTCTCAAAGCAATGATGCAGGGAGCTGTAGAGGAAGACATCCTACATCCTGTTCTGGCTGCCACATGCACCTGCACACTCCCATGCATATAATACACATGTATACTACTCCCAATAACAGAAATAATTAAGCCTGGTTCATAGTTATGTAAAATCTCTGTATGCCTTAAACTCAAACTTTTTGACAGGATCTCTCTATGTAGTCTAGACTGGCCATGAACTTGCAATGTTTCTACCTCAGCCTCCTTGAGTGCAGGAATTACTGGAACTTGCCTGGTTGAAAATGAAATTTTTGAAGTAAGGTGTAATCAAAGACTATCTATTGTTTTACTCATCTCAAATTGTTCTTTTACTCCTTAGCAAATTCAAACATTTAAACATTTTTAATAGCATTTACAAAGTTTGTGAATTTAAGTTTAATGATGACATCTGCATGGTCACTTCTGTATAAATTGCTCCCTCTCTCCACCTTTTTCTGCTATGAGCACTAATACAATACAGTATGACTTCACTATCCTGCTTTGCTTCCTCTCATCTAACATTTTTTGTTAACATCCTCATAGATTCAATGAGTCTCTGTAAAATATGCTATTATATTGCCTGTGCTTCTGATACTTAGAATATGTCTGTGCTTTATAGTACATAGCTATTTTATTCTTACAACCACCAGCCTCAGTTCTACAGAAAAAAACATTGAATTCTTCCATTAGTCCACATTTCAAAGGCTTCCATTCAGTTTTGTTGCATAAAACTGATCTTTGATAGATTCTTTAGAAAAGGTCTTTGGGAATGGAATTCACTAAGTACTTGTATGTTCACAATAGCATTTAGCTTGTATATATTAAAATTTATCTATTTGTTCATGTTTTCCTTTATTAGATAAAGCAAATATAAAACATTGTTATGCTCAGTAGATTTATTGCTAAAATACCTGATCATAATAGATTTTTCTATCCATTTTGGGGGGATCTAGATGTCTAATATCTATCATCTATCTAATCTATCTATCTATCTATCTATCTATCTATCTGTCTAATCTTTCTCTAGCTACTTGCTTACCTGCCTGCCTTCCTACCTACCTATGCATCTATCTATGCATCCGTCTCTCATCATCCATCTATTATCTTATCTATATTTTATTAAGCACTTATAATTTCTCTTTTATCCTTTTCAAATATTTTTATTGTCTCTTAACATTGGTCATGATGTATTTACCTCACAGTTTTGTGGTTTGCTCTTTCAATATTCAGTTTCAAGTTATACTATAGAAAAATGCCCTTAAATTGTTTTGTATCTATTCTTTTTATTGCTTTTATTTTCTTCCTCTTCAGAGGCCACTATTGTACTTATGCCAGATCTTTATGTGTTATCTGTATTCATCACTCACTCTTGAATATATTTTAATCCACCTTTGTTATTTTTGTTATGTATACAAGTTTCTTTTTTCTATATTTAACTTAAGATACATTCTATTTTGCTTATTTTCTTTCACTTTTCTTAACATTCAAGAAATAAGTTTTCTTTCCTTTTTGTCTTAAATCATTTTTCAATTTTTAATCTTTTTTCAAATAGTCCTTTTTCCAAATTACTTAGCACCTACGTTTTGAAATTCTAACATGTTAGTTTTATTAATTTTTAAGGTAATTTGGGGATGATTCTTGATCTTCAGTCTCATAGGTAAACCTTCCTGTTGTGGCCCCCACTACACCGGGGATTCGGTTCATTATTTATTGCTGTTTTAGCATCAGTCTTATTTATGATCCCCCACTGATCCTCTATTATTGTTCATTAGGAAGGAAGTTGCTTTCCCCGCACTTTCCGAATGGAATGTAGAACAGCCTAACAGTGCCCTTCAACAAACACTACGAAGATGGCTGGTCTTAGACTCTCCCCAGTGCCACTCCTCTACGAGTTTTCCCATTTTGTGTGTGTTTGTTTGGTTTTGTGTTTTAGTGACCATGTTTCTCTGTGTAGTGCTGGCTGTCCTGGAACTTGCACTGTAGACCAGGCTGGCCTTAAACACAGAGATCCACCTGCCTCTGCCTCCCTGAGTACTGTGTATCAGTAGGTCCAGCTTAGTTTTCTCAATTTTTATCTTGATCTTGTCTTCTGTGCTACCCTAACCTCTGTGTAATGGACTTTAATCCACTATCTCCTAATCTTTGTTACATGAGACTCTGCTTTATAGGTCCTAGATCCTCAAATTCTCCTGGAACACTGGGTCCTATTTTTAATGTCTTGCAATAATCCTCAAAGTGGGAAGTTTCCAAACCCGCTTTTCCCCACTTACCCTTTCCTAGGACTCCAGAAAAGAAGTCAAAGCTTTTAGTTATCAGATACCACTAGTCTCAGTATCTTCCCTTAAAGCTCTCCCATATAGTTCTCACACCATGCAGGTTTTGTTATTTTTGGTGATTTAGCCCATCTACTTACATTTTAAAGTCTGTGGATACACTAGCTTATTTTCTTGTTGCTGTTACACAATATCTGATACAAGTCACTTAAAGAAGGAAGATTTTATTTTGACCTACCATTTGAGGAATGAGTGTCACCAACATTTAGGGAAGATCATCCCTCCTATTTAGAACTCTCTGGAAATCTTGTCATAAATACACCCAGAGTTTATAATGTAGATGCTTCTAGATCCCATCAAGTTGACAAGTAAGATTAACCATCACAGTGGGTGTGTTCAGAACCTAAGTTTCTTTAGAGTTAGTGTGCATGGTGTTCTTTTTCCTGCTGTAGCTCCCTTGACTGTCCCAATGCAAGGATTCCTGGACCTGCTAGGTCTTCTAGAATACTGCTGGAACTGTTGGTTGGCAAACTGATGAGGTGTATTGGAAAGGAATCTTGGAAGGAGGGGGTAAATGAGAAAGGGGAGGGCTTCCAATTAAAACAAGCATAAGGGAAGGTATGAAAGTGTGAAACACCTTGACACAATAGTAGGGTTGTATTCTGTTCAGTATGCTCTAGTAGGAGGTGAGCGTGAGGTAATGGAATGAATGAATGTCTGAAACAGATGGGCCTTGATCACAATGAGTCATGTGTGCTAACCTGGCAGGTTTGAACATTAAGTTATAGGGAGCCATTGAGGATGTAAAGTGAGGAAGTGACATTAGATGAATAATTTAGAAAAACTTTCTCTGTCAGCAGGTGTTGAGAACCATCTTGAAGTTGTCTGGATGATAGACAAGACCCCTCCACTTACTCTCTGTTAGGCAACTAGGTTGAAATGAAAGTAGCAAGGGACTAAACCAAGGCAGTGGCTAACAGAACAGTTATGCTGCTTTCTTGGTGAGAGTTGAGTTTGAAGAGATGCCTTTGGATGAACCTGGAAGCATGGGATGGGTATTAGGTTCTTGGATAATATCTCTGTTTCTACAATACCCATAATTTTACTTTTTTGGCTCTTCTTGTTTGATAGTTGTGATGTTTCTCAAAGTGGCCCTGTTGGTTGTGTCCCTGACAGTACCATGTACAGCTAGTGACGCAAAGGATTTGTTCCTGATACTTCAAGACTTTTTATCAAAATTGTCCATAAAATGTAATGTTATTTTTCATTCATGCACACCTGAACTGACTATCTCCCTTCCAGTCTTTGACTATGAATAGATTATACTATATAGATATACAAGTACATACTACTATAGAAATGTTAACATTCCAGGTTTCTCCTTTGACACTAGAGAAAAATAAGACAGAAGCAGAAGGGGACAGAAGGTTGCTATGGGTATACTGAGCTAAATTATGACCTCATACAAGTTTAGGTGTGGAAAGAAGTACACAAACACAGAATATACTCTTATTCCTGTCTGTCTCAGGTAAGATCCCATAGACAAGCTGCTCATAATGTGGTCAGCTGCAGCCACATACCCTTGTTTGAGAGCTTGTTAGAAATGCAAACTCTTTGGTCCTACCTTGGGCACCTGACTCAATATCTGCATTTTATAAAAGACTCTGATATGAATCATCTGAACATTAAAGCTCTGGAATCACTCTAACAGTCCATGTAAAAAAAATTTTATTATTTTTAAAATTAAAAATTCAATGAAGTGATTCCTAATGCTATTCTGCTATACACATAGACCAGTTCCTTGTCTAATCATTATCAGGGAGTCTTCCTTAGGTAGCAGATAGAAGCGGAGAGAATCTAAATTGGAGTTCTTCATCAGGTCCCTCCCCTCAGAGATTGGGGAACCCCGCTGAAGAAGGGGAGGAGAGATTGTAGGAATCAGAGGGAATGGAGGACAACGGGAGAACATGGTCCACCCAGTCAACTAGGCAGGCTTCACATGGACTCACAGAGACTAAAGTGGCAAGCACTGGGCCTGCATGGGTCAGCACCAGGTCCTCTGTGTATGTGTTATGATGGTTATCTTGGTGTTCTTGTGAGACTCCTAATGGTGGGAGCGGGTGTATCCCTTGTCCAGCCTTGATATGAGGGCTTGTTTTGTCTTATCGTATCTTGTTTTGCCCTGTTTGGCTGTTGTCTCTTGGAGACCTGCTCTTTTCTGAAGAGACAATGGAGGGCAGTGGATCTGGGGGAGATGAGACATGAGGGGAAAGCTAGGAGGAGTGGAGGAGGGGAAACTGTGCTTGGGATAGATTGTGTGAGGAGGGAAGGATTGCTGTGCGATGTCTTTTTGTACGCTGTGAATGTATGTTGTTATGACTGGTTAATAAAGAAGCTGCTCTGGCCTATGGCAAGTCAAGGGATAGCCAGGCAGGAAATTCAAGAGTCAGAAAGAAGAAAGGCAGAGGTGGAGGAGATGTGAACTGCTCCCAAAGAGCAACATGTAATGGGATGCAGATAAAGCCACGGCCACGTGGCAATACATAGATGAGAAGAAATGGGTTAATTTAAGATATAAGAGCTAGCTAGCCTGCCATAGGCCATACAGTTTGCAAATAATATAAGCTTATAAGCTTCTGCGTGTTTACTTGGGACCAAGTTGTTGCAGGATGGGGGTAGGAGAGATATGTCTTGACCATGGGCCTGGTGGGACTCAGGAAATCTCTCGACTACAAAGAGCCTGTTTTTAATTTTAAAAATTAGTAATTTTTTATTATTTGAAATTAAAATGTAATTACTTCATTTCCCTTTTCTCTTTCCTCCTTCCAGCCCCTTCCATGTATGTATAGGCCCTTTGCCCTTTCTCAAATTCATGGCTTTTTTAAAAAAATTGTTTTTACACACACACACACACACACACACACACACACACACACCTTTCTAAATATATAAATACAATCTGTTCAGTCGGTATAATGTTACTTATAGGTATATGATTTCTGGGCTAACCATTTGGTAAACTAACTGGGGCTCTTCCCTGGGGAAAACTACTTCTCCCCCATCAGCATTTTTTAGTTTCCTATAGTTCTTTATCTAGGGACTTTTTGTTCATGTTTTGTTTAGGCAGCCATGTTGCTTGAGACTTCATGAGTGCAGGTTCCCTGATATTTCTAGGAGACACAGTTTCACTGCAGACTTCCTGTTCCTCTGGTTCTTACAATCTCTCTTCACTCTCTTCCATGATATTCCCTGAGTCTTCGGTGCAGGAAATGCATTGTAGATAGGAAATCAAATTTGTGTGACTCTAGCATAACAACAACCTCTACTACAGCAAAGCACACATTTACTTTCTTCACAATATTCCATGGGAAGAAAAAGAGTTGATGTAAGGAGAGATGGCAAAGCAGATGAGGGTCTCTGCTTTTTGTGGAGTCCATTTACCTAGACCAACATCTGGCTTCATGACTAGTTCATTAGGTGACTGTGGAAGAGATGCTTAAGCTTTCCACAGACTGGTATGTTCATCTGTAAGAGTAAATTATGAATTCTTACCTCAGAAGGTTGTTGTGTGGACCAAATGAAATGGGGTGTGTAAAGTAGTTAGCTCAGTTCCTTATGAGCAGGAACCACATAAATATTAGCTATTTCATACAGCTCACAAGATGGTTTTCCCACAACTTGGGTGTATTTAGTGCCTTGTTAGAAAAGACATCAAGTCATTCTTCTTCAACCGCCCATGTTGCTGCTTTAGATCGCACTGTGCGAGCATCTGAAGATTGTTCTCTGAGAAGATACACCTTTGATTTGGTGTTATTTTTTTAATGCAGTCTACATTATTACTTAGAAATATTTTATCCAGGAATCCTTTAATACAAATGACATTATTGTATTTCTGATATATCCTTTCTCAGTGAACTATGCAGAAAAAATATATCTCCTATTATCTTAGAAAAACCTGAAATGTCAAGACCTGAACCCTTTTTTCTCTTGTTTCTGTCCAATCTATTTCATGATGTTTGGTGTCTGTGTCCGGGTAAATCCCACTGAGTGACTGACCTAGTCACTGTGCATCTTGAAGCTCTCTAAGGCAAGCGAGTCAGCAAGCAGCAGTCACTGTATTGAACCTTGCACTTGCACACAAACGAACACAAATAAAACAGTTGCTACAAACCCCTCCATTTTTATAAGCTTTGGGAATCTGTCTGATTTATTCTGCTATTGCCCACACATTTTAAAAAGCCATGCACTATTCCTGGCAAGCATTTGGAACTAGAGAGGACCACACTATGGCGGCTGGAATGAGGCTGGTGAAATTGGCTCCAGATTGTATTTATTTCTTATTACAGAGCTCAGCATCCTTATGTTCCCTCATCAACAAAAAGACTCCCCCCTACACACGCTTGGTGCTCTCTGTTTATGTTCACCTGCTACTCAATTAACACCCCATCAAAACGCACACTTGCTGGGGGTTTATTGTCGGACCACTGCATTGCAGCCTTTAACCCTCTCTCTCACCTACATTACGCATGGAGTTAGAAACAGTCCCCTGACTGTGCTTAGAAAACACATCTTTTCATTTGGTGTTTGTGTAAGGTTTTCCTTGGGCGTATTACCCTGGGTGTTCATAACGCTGTAACTGAATCTACATGTGTCTGACATTTATTGCCTTCCATAGGACTGTAAAACTCACTTTTCTCTTTTAACTGTGACTGCTGACATGCTACATAAAATAAACTTTAAATATTGCCTATAAATTAATTAGCATTTTCCCTGTATTAGGAAAAGCCAGTGAAGGCTTAGCAGCGTTGACCTGGTATATTTAGAAAGCTTAATTGGACTGAATGCTGATGACAAAGGGATTATTCTTACTCAGTTTTGTTTTTCATTAGTTGTACTTACGCCTATATTAACCAACTAAAAGATAGTCATTTATAGAAAATTAAAGGACCATAATAACTTTCAACAACAAAACTTGCAACTCGCACTCAAAATGATTTCACTGATACCACAGTTCCAATTATTTTTTTCTTCAGTATGTAAATTACTATTAACTTTCTCTCTCTCTCTCTTTCTCTCTCTCCGTGTGTGTGTGTGTGTGTGTGTGTGTGTGTGTGTGTATGTGTGTGTGTGTTGTGTGTGGTTCTAGGGATTGAACTCACACGTGCCAGAAAAACACTGCCCCATACCACATTTACAGTTCCATTAACTTTTATACACAAATAATGTAGTTCTATATTATATAAATGCTTATAAGTACTGTGCTTTTGTATATAACTAATGATTTGGGAGATACACTATTTTACACACATACATTTTTATACAAAATATGGTATTGAACTTATATTTTTACACATTTTGTATCCTGTCTTCAATATTCTATGTGATGGATAGTTTTATGTCAACTTGACATGAGTGAGGGCCATTTTGAAAGAGGGAGCCTCCTGAGACAATGCCTCCACCAGATTGACCTCTGGGTTGGCCTGTGGTGCTTGCTTGCTTGCTTTCTATGGTGGTTTGAATGGCCCATAGGCTCATATATTTGAATGCTTGGTCACCAGGGAGTGGCATTATCTGAAAGGATTAGGAAGTGTGGCTTTGTTAGAGGAGGTGTGTCACTGGGGGTGGCCTTTGGGGTTTCAAAAGCCCATGCCAAGCCCAGAGTCTCTCTGCCTATGGATCAGGATGTACCTAACACTCAACACTCAATTCCGGCACCTGCCTGCATGTCACCATGTTTCCATGATGATGATAATGGACTAAACCTCTGAGACTGTGAATCAGCCCCCAGTTAAATGCTCTCTCTTATAATTGCTACCTTTGTCACAGTGTCTCTTCACAGAAATAGAAAAGTGACTAAGACACTTTATTTTTTCCTTCAGGTTTGGCAGAATACACAATCTGCATTTCGTTGAGATTATAATTTTTATTGATGACTGATGCGGGAGGGCCCAGTTCACTGTGGATGGTACCAGTCCTAGGCTAGTGGTCCTGGGTGCTTTGAGAAATCAGGCTGAGTAAGCTATGAAGAGCAAGCCAATAGGCAACACCCCTTCATGACCTCTACATCAGCTCTTGCCTCTGGGTTCCTGCTTTGTTTGAGTTCCTGCCCTGACTGCCCTTAGTGAGGAACTGCAATACAGAATTGTAAGCTGAAATAAGCCATTTCCTTCACAAGTTATTTTTGGTCATTGTATTTTATCACAGCAATAGAAACCCCAACTAAGATATCCCTGTAATTAGATGAATTTTAATTCACATGGTGACTTCATCACTCACTTAGGGAGAGCT
>NW_023505607.1:0-24000 GCF_004664715.2 Peromyscus leucopus | reverse complement strand
ATCTACACCCCTCCTAACACTGTTATTCTTTTCTTAGCCTGTTGGTTTATGGTCAATAGAAGCCCATAATGGCCAGGGGGAATGCTGAGCTTCCAGTTCACTGGAATGTTTGTTGTGACTCCTGGCAGGAATGCTCCCCAATGGGAGCATATGGTAACAGCACTTCTAGCAGCAGAACTTAAGGTTGCAGGAACAGGAATTTTCCTGGTGGGTCACTATGGGTGTAATGAGTGGAAATATTTCCTTTTCCATGCTGCCTTGATTCCTGGACCCATGGATCCTGGCTATGGGAGAAACTGCACCATATATTGGATGCTGATTCAAAGCATATAATACCTAGAGAGCCCTGCCTCAGCCCTCCATACTGCGGCCACCTAATTGGTGCTGTAACCATATTTCAAAAGACCATTCCATCTTTCTATCAGGCCAGCTCCTTCAGGATAATGGAGAACATGGTAAGACCAGTGGATTTCATGATCATGGGCCCACTGTCATGAACTACACTTTCTACCTCCCCTTAGGAGCCTGCTTTGCCTTCAGTCTGGTTGTAGGTCTAGAGCAACTATTGGTGACCCTGGGGGACATCATCAGTATTGTGTCGTGTGGCATTTCCTTCAGAGAAGTCACAGCTGATTTAGCAGACAGTGAAGAATTAACTTCCTCAATCATAGGCGAAAATAGTAATATTTCAAGGGGTGGTGGTGAAGGCAGAGTGATTGCTGACCCAGGTGAGACAAACCCTTGAGAACCTGAGAGTTCACACTTCTCAGCCCTAAGAGAGTCCTCCCACACTTCCCTGTAGCAAGTTACAGGATTCCATTCTTTACCAGTTAATGCCCTTTCTTTAACTGCTGACACCCTCTGAAGCTGGACTGGAATTTTTGCTGTAATTCAGCCAACCTTATAATGAGGGCTTCTTTTGATTTTCTGAAGCTTGAGCTCTGTGACTGCTAGACAGAAGATTCTCTCCCAGGCACACTTAGAAACCTTGAGACCTTTTATGCATATCTGGAGCCAGTCACTGATATTATTGTTGTCCTTCAACTTATTCTGAGATGCTAGTGGTTGGTTAACACAAAGCTCATTCCCATCCTTTGTTAATTTATCCAGAGTTGCAAAGAGCAACTGACCAACATCTTCATTTTCAACAGGAAATATGTGGTGAAAAATGGAAGAGATAGAGAAATGGAATGGTTTAGGCACTATGGAAGAGCTCAGAGAAGGATGAAATGAAGACGGTGAGGAGTGGGCAGACATTGGAGGCCTGCTTGCACCTATATCCACGGT
This sequence comes from Peromyscus leucopus, assembly GCF_004664715.2. Classification (NCBI taxonomy): domain Eukaryota; kingdom Metazoa; phylum Chordata; class Mammalia; order Rodentia; family Cricetidae; genus Peromyscus; species Peromyscus leucopus. Next base: position 22,713 of record NW_023505607.1, on the reverse strand, counting down.
GAGAGAAGTGAGTAGACTGAGAGGCAGGTCTGCTTGTCACCCAGTGCATGATGCCCGGTCCAGGCTGCTCTCAAGGACCTTATTGGTGTCCCTGGTCCTACAGTAGCCAGGGTCTGTGTTGATGATGTCTGTGGCTCCTATTGCCATCGAGTGCTATACTGGTTCAGTGGCCTGAGCCACATCCTAGGTCTGTGTTTGGGTCCACCAGTCATGCTGCCACTGTGGCAGTGCCTATAGGGGACACATGAAGCCTGGGCCATAGCCTGGGGCCTTGTTTGTGTCCAGGGGCCATACTGTACCAGAGCCATCCTGACCAGGGCTACTACTTGGAGCTAGAATGTCACCCAGACCAAGTTGCTGCCTGAGGCCAAGTCTGGGTCTATGGCCCAACTGCAGCGGGGTTTCTGTGGCCCAGTTGCCACTAGGGCCTGGGATGTAGGCTAAACCCTGAGACTTGATTAGAGTCTGAGGGCCACGTCACAGCAGGGCCATACAGGCATGGGTGGACTGGGCTGCCACCTGGGACCATGGTGTCATCTGGGCCTAGGCTGCTGCTGAGAGCCATGTCTGGGTCCATGGCCTATAGCAGCCAGGGTCTGGATTGACGTATGTGGCTCCTGTTGCTACCAAGTGCCATGAGGATGCCCAGGGTCAGATCAGCCACCTGTGTCCAGGTTAGTGTCCAAAGGTCAGGATGTATCCAGATCTGAGCAGCCTGAGCTTGCTACTCAATGTCATGCGTGACATCAGGCCAGAGCTGCAGCTGAGGGCCATGTCAGGGTCCATAGCCCTATGCAGCCAGGTCTGTGCTAATGTCTGATGCACCTGTTACCATTGAAGGTCATGCAGACACCAAGATCGAGGGCCATGTTGGTGTCACAAGGCCAAACTGCTGCTGGAACAATGGTGGTATCCAGACCATATCAAGAACTATGTCGGGGTCCATGGTTCTATCACGCTGCAGTCTGTGCTGAAGTCCAGGTCCAGCATTGCACCAAAGGTCACATAGAGGCCCAACGTCAAGGCTACAAACATTCCCACCTGAGTGGCCAGTCTCTCTACACAGAGCCAGGATGTTGACCAGCACAAGCTGCTGCTGAAGGCCATGTCTGGGTCCATGGTTTCAGCTACAGCTGGGTCTGTGTAGATGTCTGTGGCCTGAGTCACCTCAGAGGCTTAGAACCATGTGAGATGAAAGTCCTAAATGTGCTTGCTTTGGTTTTCATGTTTTCCCTAGTTGTTCTTACAGTTTTTGTATCTCTCAATTCCCTGAGGCAGGTCTGTGCTGACAATTGGATGCTGAGGCAGGGACATCTGAACTGAGGCACCTTCTCTGGCTCTGGCTGTTTTATTGACCTATAAATGTTTTCCTCTGTGGTTGGCACTTTATATCCCTTGAAGTCTCCTTTCATTTTCCCATTTCCCAGACAAAAATGTCTGTTTTGTTCCCACCAATCAAAGCCTGTGACCAATGTGACCCAAAGCACAGAAGGCCTTTCTAGCTCCTTGCTGGACTACCATGTTAATACAGTCAAGAGGCATAGTGTATCCTTGTGCTACAGACTTGACATGTCATGCTGGCTTCAGAAACAGCTACAGTAAGACATAGTGCCCTAATCAAAGAGTTGCTAGAAGTGTCAATGCCAAAGCTTTGGTGTGGAATAACTCCAGAAAGTACATGCCACTGTGAAGAGTACACAGGACTAGAAAATGCTGACTGAGGAGTTGTACTGCAATATTTCAATTCACTTGCAACTGGATATCATTGATTGCTTTCAAAGAGAAGAGATGGGTCAGGATAAAAATCAAGTGAGCATTTAATAAAGTAAAAGAATTTCCATATCAGGCCTGGGAAATCTTGTTCAACTATGGAGAGTGCACACTGCTCCAGTTTCATATGTAGTCCTGATGTGTCCACAACAAGCAGAAATGAGCCATAGGGTCCACAGTACTGAGTCACTGTGGCAAAGGCTCCCACACAAAAGCTAAGAGCTGCGGCTCTGTGACAGTCCCACAGAGGCAGCTGACAAGGGTTTACCCTCCTATTCTTCATGGATTCCGCCACACATGTGGTTTTCAGCAGACTCATCTGAGAACAAAAATTACATTGAAACCAGTTATACAGGAGCCTTCACTTGAATGCTGTTGGACAAAAGTCACAGTTATGCTGGTTGGGAAATAGATCCTACACATAAAAACAATCATGATGACAGATGAAAAACTTCATTGATGTCTTTTTCTACTTCCTTTTCTTCATGCTTCCCATCTGTTCAGTGTGTCAGGTATATGTGTATGTTTGATATGTGAGTTCTGGAGCACTTGCATGTGTTCACTCATGTGTGAGAGGAGGGGTCTCAAGTGGCATGGTTACTGTTTTCTGAGACACTCTCCTTGAAAGCAGGAGGTTGTCAATAAGTCTAGACCATCTGTACAAGACTCAAAAGGGGACTGTTCCCTTCCATCTTCCACAGAGGTGAGATTTATATGCTCACACTGCATGCAAGGCTTTCACGTGGTAGCTGTTCTGAGCTCATGGCCCCATGTTGGAAGACCCAGCACTTGGTTTGGTGAGTTATCATCCCCACTAGGGGCACTTGGATGGCTAGATTCTCATCCCATGATATTTCCCTTCAGAGCCTAATGGAGTCCACAGAGCAAATGGATCATTGACCCTATGTGTGGCCAATCCCCTGTTGCAGCCCATAGTAAGCATGAAAAGCTTGTGTTGAGTATGTTCCCTGTATTACGGAGTTTTCAGGACTTATGATAGCCTGCAAACTAAAGGACCAAAGGTTATTGTAGCTAGAGTTTTCCTGCCTTGCCCACAGTCAGGACAAATCTCTGTCACCCGCCAGTCCCACAGCCGCTCAGACCAACCAAGTAAACACAGACTATATTGCTTACAAACTGTATGGCCGTGGCAGGCTTCTTGTTAACTGTTCTTATTGTGGTGGTATTGTGTTCCCCAAAATATTGTGTACTCTAATAAATTTATCTGGGGTCAGAGAACAGACAGCCACTAGATACAAAGGCTAGAAAATGGTAGCACTCACACCTTTAATCCTAGCATTCCAGAGATAGAAATCTCTCTGGATCTCTGTGAGTTCAAGGCCACATTGGAAATAGCCAAGCATGGTGACACACACCTTTAATCCCAGAAAGCCAGCCTTTAATCCCAGGGAGTGTGGGGAGAAAGGCAGAATATATAAGGCAGGAGGACCAGAAACTAGAGCATCTTGGTGGTTAAGCATTTGGCTGGTTAAGCATGTGGCTGGTAAGCTTCAGGACTTTCGAGCAGCAAGTTCAGCTGAGATTCATTCTGGATGAGGACACAGAAGCTTCCAGTCTGAGGAAACCATGACCAGCTGAGGATCTGGCCATGAGGTTAGCTGTGGCTTGTTCTGTCTCTCTGATCTAGCAGCATGGACCCCAATAACTGGCCTCGGGTTTGATTTTATTAATAAGAACTTTTAAGATTCCTGCTACATTGGCGCCCAACGTTCGTGTTACGAATTCATGAAAAGCTGTTTTCCTGTGGCCTTGTGAGCCCCAGCTCAGGCCCAAGCTACACTCAGCCGCTTGTGTGGCACATTGCCAGTAGGATTGCTGAAGGAGACAGAGGCAGGAAGATCCTGAGTTTGAGGCAGGCTAGTAGGCTTGGGAGAGCTTGGCCTGGACTGAACCACAAACAGTGGTGGGCCATGAAAGCAGTGGCTACTGCTCCACGTTGCCAGCTCCTTCTCATCGTGTTCGTGACTGCGATGCTGCTCTACCAGGGATGAAAGGGTTTACTGCTGCTGGTTCAGAGAAGAATTGCCAGGACCATTCGTGTTACAAGAAAGCATCAGCAAAGGTCAGTTTGGAAAAGTTTGGCAAGATAAATGTGGGGAGAAATTATGTGAAGATTTTCTGTCTAGGGAAGAAATGTTCATGGTTCCGAGAGACAGACATTTATCAGACTGTGATTGCTCCAAACCAGAGAGGACGCAAAAAAAAAAAAAAAAAAAAAAAAAAGTCTGCAGGAAACCATGACCATTGCTAACAGTGACTTTGAAATCTTCAAAAAGATGACAGGATCCTACAACGATGATTCCACATGGACTATGATAAAGCCATTTAAGCCGATTAACACCATGGAAAAATTGACTTTGGACTACAAAACTGGTCAAACAATTTCAAGGAGGAACTAGCTGAGATGATCCGCAGCTGACAGACTACTTGAACAAGGACTTGAAACAAGCCTGAACTTTCCTTTTATGCAGAGACTGGACAAATGATACAGGACTTGACAATTAACTCAAAAATTTTCTTTTCAAGATTCCCTAAAGATATCTTCACCCATAGAAAGCCAAAAAGAAAGAGATAAAATTATGAATAGATCATGAATCTACTCTGAGAAAGATAAAGAAATAATAGGATAATAAGATCATTGAATTTACACTGAAGAAAAAGGGAAGATATAAAAATGACAAAAGGTAGACTACTGAATGTATTATGAAGAAACAAGAGAGAATATGGATATAATAAGATAAAAAGGGAGATTATGGAATCTACTTTTAAAAAGGAACTACTTGTTTTAAATAAATAAGTAATGAAAATTTTTTTGGTCTGAGTTATTCAGATGTTACTGGACTGGACATTTTAAATATATATAATGGAGTTTTTTGTCTGGATCTGTCAAATGTTTAATGGACTAGACATTGTTAATGTCATCTGACTGTATATTGCAATACTTATTGAAGATAGTTTTTCTTTATTAGTTATAAGCTTTTTAATTTTAGACAAAAAAGAGGAATGTGTGGTATTGTGTTCCCCAAAATATTGTGTACTCTAATAAATTTATCTGGGGTCAGAGAACAGACAGCCACTAGATACAAGGCTAGAAAATGGTGGCACTCACACCTTTAATCCTAGCATTCCAGAGATAGAAATCCCTCTGGATCTCTGTGAGTTCAAAGCCACATTGGAAATAGCCAAGCATGGTGACACACACCTTTAATCCAGAAAGCCAGCCTTTAATCCCAGGGAGTGGTGGGAGAAAGCAGGAAGATATAAGGCAGGAGGACCAGAAACTAAGGCATTGCTGGTTAAGCATTTGGCTGGTTAAGCATTTGGGCTGGTTAAGCATGTGGCTGGTTAAGCTTCAGGCTTTCGAGCAGCACAGTTCAGCTGAGATTCATTCTGGATGAGGACACAGAAGCTTCCAGTGCTGAGAAACATGACCAGCTGAGGATCTAGCCAGGTGAGGTTAGCTGTGGCTTGTTCTGTCTCTCTGATCTAGCAGCATGGACCCCAATAACTGGCCTCGGGTTTGATTTTATTAATAAGAACTTTTAAGAATTCTGCTACATCTTATAGCTTAAATTAATCCATTTCCAAATCTATACCTTGCCACGTGGTTGGCTTACCGGCGTCTTCACATGCTGCTGTCATGGCAGCAGCTGGCAGTGTCTCTCTGCCTCAGCCTTCGCTTCCCAGAATTCTCCTCTCTCCTTGTCCCACCTACTTCCTGCCTGGCCACTGCCAATCAGTGTTTTATTTATTGGCAATCAGAACAATTGACATACAGACCATCCCACAGCAGGTTATTATTCATTTCCTGCCATGGTGAGCAGCCTGGAGTATCTGGAAGTTTGGCAAAAAAAAAAAAAAAAATGTTGCTTGACTTGTATAAGATGAAAGAGGCAGAGAAGTGTTTACATGCTTTCCTGAGCAAAGACCCCAGGAGAGATGAGGCTTGGTGCCTTTGAGGCTTTGAAAGGAAGTAGCCTGGCTCACTGTATGGTTCCCTAATGGAGTCTGTAACTATGTCGTGAGGGACATGTTTCTCTCACGTTGGCCCTGGCTACACAGCCTTGCTTTGAGGAGAGGTGGCCAGACATATGCCTCAGGCTCTCTGCTTCCATGGCACTACCTGAATTCTCTGTCCACCCCTGCATTCTACATAACCATGACAGGAATTAAAATAATGATGTAAGAGTCACATAGAGCTTGCCCTTTTACATTATGATTCATAACTAGGAAAATTACTTATGAAGTGGCAACCAAAATAATTTTGTGTTTGGGACACCACAAACATGAGGAATTGTAGTAAAGGGCTGCAGCTCTGGGAAGGTTGAGAACTGATCTAAATGATCCCTCAGACAAGAGCCCTGGAGTCCCTGTCTGCTAGCAAGCCTCTGCTGACTCAGAGTGCTGTTCACAACCTGCATGGTGACCATGAGGACCCTAAAGACACCTCAGTCAGCAAAGAATGCACACATACCACTGGCTGACATCTTGTAGCTCCATGACATGATGTTTTCTTCTAAATCCTGACCCGAATGTGGACACTGGACACAAAGTAATCCAAGGATCTGGCCTTGTCCAACAGTGATGTTCCACAGCCCTCTCAAACCCTACTTATCTTTTCCCAGTAGACAGAACGTCTGCAATTTTAGATAATAAAAAAGAAATCACTCACTGGGACATAGCTATGACACCAGTTTCTGGATTTTCTGAGACAGAGGAAAGCAACGATGGGCGACTTAGTAGAAGAGGCTGTGAAGAAAAGAACAGACATTACCAGAGCAGCCCAAGACTGATTAGAGCAAGAAGAAAGGGCTCCTGGTAAGGTTTGGCTTGAATTCTCCAGGAAGGCACACTCTTCTCCTGGAACCCATGTCCTACAGTGTAACACAAATTTCTAAAAGTCTTTAATAAAAAAAAAAAAAACAAACAACAACAACAACAACAAAAAACCAACCCAGAGTTCAATCGGTGGTGGTGGCTCATGCCTTTAATCTCATCACTTGGGAGGCAGAGGCAGGTGGATCTCTGTGAGTTTGAGCCCAGCCCGCATACAGAAAGAATTCAGGGAAGGATACAAAGCTACAGAAAAAAACCCTGTCTCGGGGGAAAAAAACCCCACCAGAGTCCATATATGGGGTAAATGCTGAAAGATCAGAGAGACAAAGGAACAAGCCACTGCCAAGTCTTAACTCTAGAACTCTTCAGACGGAAAAGGCTCTAGTTTCTGTTTCCTCATGCCTATATATATCTTTCTCTGCCCAGCCATCACTTCCTGGGATTAAAAGCATGTATGCTCTCCCAGTACTGGGAATTAAAGGTGTGTTCACCACTGCCGGCTCTGTTTTCTCTCCTAGACTGAGTCAATCTCTTGTAGTCCAGGTGCTTTGAACTCACAGAGATCCTCCAGCTCTGCCTCTTGAGTGCTGGGATTAAAGCATATCCACCACCGCCCCAACTCTCCTCTCAGGCAGTTTGCTCCTGATCATGCCAGTCCAAGTCACTGTCCCACCCTACATGCCCATCTTTCTTCTCAGCTGCCTGACTGGAAACTGGAATTTCCTATGGGCAGACTCTCCTCCCTCACCCAGCTTCATGCTCTTTCTTCTCACTCTCTTACTAATTTTCTTCTCTTGACATGTCCCACACCCTCTCTCTTCTGTCGTCCTCCCTCTTCCTGTGCACCTTACCTGGGCTTACACAGTCCATGTAATTTTTCCATCTGGTCATTGACAAGTTAGGAGATGAGTTGATGAAGACCCCAAGTCATGGGAACACGAGGCTCTAGAATGGGATTGCAGAAGGTGACCGCTAGCTCTTTCAAGAGGGTGGCCAGGTGGCTGACTTCTCTGTCCAGCCATAGTGCTGGACAACTAGTGACCTTAAGTTGGGGAGCTAAAGCTCACACTGCAGGGAGAGGAGGATAAACGCTGGTGTCCGAGTTGCTTTGAGGTGGTTGATACATAACAATTTTTTCGGTACATAGCTTTGTGGAATTCTGGCCTGGCTCCCTCCTGTGGCCTGTAGACCACACCAGGCAAACTGAGACCCATGGTTTATGAACCATGGACCAGGCCTCTTCTTCAGCCCTTGAGAGGAGACACAAGCAAAGGAGTCTGTTAGTGACTCTGACAGCAGCAGGATTTAACACTGAGCTGCTCTGCTGCCCGTAGCGCTTCCCATGATTCCTCTCTTTAAGCTCTTTCTGTAGCTGAGTTTTCCTGTGTCCACCCAGCTCCTGCAGCTGCTCAGACCCAAGCAAACACACAGAGACTTGTATTACTTATAACCATATGGTCATGGCAGTCTTTTTGCTATCTAGTTCTTTTATCTTAAATTAACCATATTAATCTATAAGTTGCCACATGGCTTGTGCACTGGTACTTTTACATCTTGCTTCCAACTCCAGCTATGTTTCCCTTTCCCCAAGCCCAACTCCCTTCCCCTTCCCTCACTGCCCTGGTTGCATCCATTGCTTGTCTGCTTCAGACTCAGCTTCCCCAGTTCCACATAATGGGTACAGTGGAAAGCTCCTTCTAGGTCACAGACATCTTAGGGTTTATGACCTCTAAATGGGTGCAGCCTATCAATGCAAGGCCTTGCAAAAGCAAAGATCCATACACAGAAAAGTCACTGACCGGCCTCCTCAGTGTTCATGTGCTCCCTTTGCCCAGGCTGTTTTCCCTTACGTGGGGGTTGTGTCTCCTGTCTTTGGGGAGGGAGGCAACAGAATAAATGGAAGTCAGGTGACTAATCTGCTCCTCACCCCTTTCCAGCCCCTTCTTTGCTTCTTCTTGGAGGCTGTGGCTACCTTCTGGCTGGTCCTGCTAAAGCTGGGTGGTGACTCCTCAAGATTATTCCCTTGCTGTTTTCATATTCAGTGTTCTCATTCTGGGAGAGTCCACAGAGTCCACAGCATCATGTGTTCTCTCACTGGGCTGTGGGTCAATTCCTTCAGGTCTCTAGATGTGCTGAAGCTATTGTAACCTCAGCATCATCCTGAGGCCTGGGATCTGTTGACAGTGGGTATCTTCCAGGAGAACAATGCACTGAGGGATTTGTGACTGAGCATGGTGCTGTTGCCAGTCTCCTCAATCTCAGCCTCCACACCGTCATCCTGTGGGGCTGAGGTAGAAGTGATGTCCTCCATGTAGGAGAGGTCGTCCTCGGATGTGTCACTGTCACCAGAACAGGTCGTGCTCTCTGTCTCCTCAAAATTCTTATTGATGTTACAGGCCTGCACGGCCTGAAAGCGTGGGGCAGAATTCCCAGGCCAGCTGAGATCCAGCAGCTTGTATAAATCTGGAGAGCTGGACCTAGAGGAGATCTTCTATATCTCTCTTCATTCATGTCTTCCCTTTGTGCTCTTCAGATCCACGTGTGGGCAAGCAGGTTGACTCCTCCCCTCCTTAGGGTGGGAGGGAGGCTGGGGCTACTGCAGGACTCTTGAACGAATAGGTCTTTGGGACATGCCAATTTCACCAAGATGGTACCACCACTTTTTCTCTGTTGAACATAGAGTTTTTTGCCAGGGCATCACTAAGCCTATTTGTTCCTATGAGTCTAGGGTTTCTTCGCCATGTGGCCTAAGCAAACACATAGCATCTACAATGGTGGAGATGACAGCCTGATCCTGTTTCTCTGCATGCTGGTGGTAATCACAGACCAGTCCATGGAAATTCTCCCTCCATGTTCACCACCGTGGCAGGTGGGAATGGGCCACCCCAAGATGCTCGAAAGAAACACAAAAGTAGTCTAGGAGGCAAGTTGTTGCTCTCATTTTCTCATCAGGAAAATCAATAGCTACCTCAAATATCCTAATGATGCATCTTGCAGTCAGAAGTCAAGATAAAAAACCAACTGAATCCCAAGGCAGTTAGGAGAACAGCATAAGGAAGACCAGAGTTGAAATAAATGGTCATGTGGAAGTTGAAACAAACACCAAAGAAACAAAGATCAAAACAAAGATCCGTTGATTTGAAACCATGAAGAAGTCTGACAAACCCTTGACCTGCATCCCCCAGGAGAAATACAAATTATTGAAATGTAGACAGGAAATAAAGTATGAAAGAAACAAGAAGGATCTATGGGAAACCTGAGTGTTTATGTGATTCAATCTAACTCTAGAGAGGTGATAATCCTGAAGGAAAGAGATTTTTTTGCATCATAAAACAGACACCAACACTGATAAGATGTTATTTAAATGATTACTGCCTGCTGCTTTACCTTTACTACTACATCCTAAGTTGTGATGATCAATTGGATGTTACAAACCATATGAAGTGATCACTATATGGATAAGATGGAAAGAATAATATACTTTCTGCAAACAAGGACAGCCCAGGACCCACAGATTGCATATGGATCTTACCTACTGGCCTTATAGTATAATGGAGACCCATTCTCCTCATGCTGCATCACCAAAAACCCAAGATCGATCATTCCAAATTAGTCTTGAAAGCCAGTATTACCATGAGGCTAACCCATCACACAACACAATCCCACTCCACACACAAATACACACACACACACACCACACACATACACAACAGAGAGAAGAGAGGAGAAAAGAGAGACAGAGTGAAGAAAGAGAGACAGAGAGAACAGAGAGAGAGACAGAGACAGAGACAGACAGAGACTTGATGTACTCCCATATCTTTGTGAACATCCACTTTTTCATCTGCTATTAGATTCCTTGGTACTTCACACCAAGTTCAACAACAGATTGAATGACAGATTTGATGTTTCATGTTCACAGTGAGTTTAGCAGGGAATCCTAGGGTAATTCGATGGGGAAAGTATTCGACAACAAGCATGTAAGTAGGTCAAGGAAGGGGCCTATGCTCAGCCACAAAGAATGAAATTTGTCATTTTCTGAAGTGGAAATAGACATTAGGAGCATTGTCTCTAAAAGCCCAGATCCAGAGATACTGTGAGCCTAACCAGAGCCACGGATCAGTAGGTGGAACCTTAATTGAAATGGGACTTTAGGGGCACATACAAGGGGCACTGCAATGTAACAGAGCAGATGAAAATGATCCCAGGCACTGTATGCATCTATAGAAGTGTTACAGGGGAATTCCTTACTTTACACAGTAAAGGTTAAATAAGAAAATGAAATGAACATAACACATGGCAAAATATTAAACCAAACAGTTAAGCAAAATGAACACATAAGCAGAAATCCATGCCTCAAGCAAAGCATGAGTGCATGAACCAAAAGAAAACAGAACACAATCCAATCAAAACAAGGAAATCTCCAATGCCAAGGTCCAAGAGGCGAGAGTCCAGTTTATCAGGCCAATGTAGAGGTACAACTGCTCTCCATCCAGCAAGAGTTTCTCTGTAGCATCAAGAAACCCAGCCCTCTGCAGGGCCTTATATGAGCAAATTTCCATAACTTCTCACAAAGGCTTTTCATAATGTCACAGTAAGAAATGGACCAGTGACAGCAGGACTAACCCAAAGATGTTTCTCATTCCAGCTCCAGGGACTGCATAACTTTTGTCATGGCTGTGAGCAAAACCCCAACAAGATGCAACTTAACAGACAAAGAGTAACCCTACTGGCAGGCTCTCAGAGGACAGGGAGGCATGGCATTGGAGGAGCCGGTGACTTGGGAAGATGGGTCTGAAGCAGTTGGGTACATGACTTTGGCAGGTCCTTACTGTCTCCAGTCACCCAATTACTCCTGCTGCTTTCTACTGCTCTAGGCTGTTATGACCTCCCTTAACTGCACTTCCCTGCTAGAGCCCAAGCATTCAGATACATGAGAAGGTGTGAGACTATTCATATCAAGCCTTGAGGAGGACACTTTGACTTTAAGAACATAGGAACTCGGCAACACAATAACACGGTAACAAGTGCCATAGTAACAAGGTGGGCAGACTCAGGAACTCTGTGCTGTTCTGGGTTAGGGACAGGGTTATGACTAGTTAGAGAATCAACCTATGGTCTGTCGTAATGCCTTTGCATTAGTACCTTAAAATTCTCTAGGAATTCTGACTACTACAGTCTGTTAGAATTCTGCCTTACACCAGTTGATGACTGCACACACATAGTTCAGGAGTTAAGCAAAGGTCATCAATGTCGCTGGTGATCACATATGTGTGGTGTGGTCACACAATCTGTCCTTAATCCACGCAGTAACCAGCACCACAACCAGTGCCATTTATCATTCATTTCAGTCATTATCTCCACACTTAAGATATTCAATTCTTTATCTTAAACTCATATAGATGGTCATCAAAAGGATGGTAGCCCTCTCTGATACTCTGATGCTGTAATGAAATGGACTGTACCTCATGATATACATGTTTTGGGTCCTTTTTGTAATGTTGGGGTGGGGCATAGCAAGTGTGGAAGATAGCTACCATGACAGAAGGGTATTTAAGTTCATCAAAGCTTGCCAGAGATAACAGCTCAGTAGATGTAATCAAACTGCATATGGTGATGAAATTTCTTAAATTCTACAGCTTTTCCATATAAATAAAACTTCTGAAACACGTAAAATAAATTTGAAATGTCAAAGAATCATGCTTAAGAAGAGATATATGGGGCTAACAAAAAGAAACTGAATTCAAAGTACAAATTAACCTAAGAACCAATTAAGAGATGTAAATCAAAATCAACAAACCAGAAAACAAACTCACTGTTTGGACGTCAAAGCAGATGAAGAGTGTCTGTTTTTAGGAGAACAATAGTATCAAAGGGTATGTGAACCAACGTCTGAGTCAACAACTCTACAGCCAACCAAGCAACAGCTTCTTTTCAGTGTGAGAAGCCCCCCCCAGCCAGTGCCTTATATGGGCGGAGTCTTCAACTCCTCACAAGGGCTTTGTGATGTCAGAGGAGGAAATGAACCAATCACAGCTCTTCAACAAAAAAAAAAAAAAAAAAAAAACCCAGAAATTCTTCACTTGTATCTCCAGGACATTTGTTTTCTCACTGCCCTGATCAATTCCCTGAGAAGCAGCAACATGTGGTACACAGGTTTTGCTTTGTCTCAGGCTCTCAGAGGACAGGGACAGACATATCTGGGGACTTGGTTAGAGACATAGTTAAGGATGAGATAGAGTGTGGACACACAGGCTTCTTCAAAGTCCTTTTTACTCACACCTCAAATTCTCTAATGACTCCAACTACTGAGACCTCTTCATCTCTATACTCATGATACTTGCTTTTCCTTAAACTCTTATTTATGGGACCAAAAGGATGATAGCCTGTCCATGACACTATGAGGCTTGAAATAGTTGTCCTCAAGATTCCAGAGCATGTTTGTCTCATGAGTGGCATGGTGGCAGGAGAAGACCCTTACCATGATAGGGAATTTATAACCACAGGAAAGGCTGCAGGAGGTAACAAAGCAGGTGGGTATGCTCCAGAATCAAATTCCCTATCTTTACAGCTAATATATACTAACAAAAGCTTAGGTAAAGAACTAAATCAATGTACAAAATGTCAAAGATAAATGGATAGATAATAATAGAAAATGGTTGATAATAAAGTCAAGTGAAACAGATGGACAAACTAAATCTAAAACAATAACCTGTCAAAATTAGTCACAAACCCAACCCACTGTAAGCACACTCACTGTGCTCAGGTCAGTGGTGATCACAGATGTTCAGTTCAAAGACAGACAATAAAAAATAAAGCTCTCAGGACGAAGTCTTGAGTCAAGTCCTCTGTAACAACCAACAGCTTCACTGCAGCTTAAGGACAAGATCCAGGCCAGCAGGTGCCTTCCATGGGTGGGCCACTCCTTCCTCACATGGCCTGAATGAGACCACTACCCCCCCAAACAAACTACCATGTTACTAAGAGAAGCAGCCTCTCCACAGTGCATTCTTCATAGCTTGGTCTTAAATCACTGTCTCTAATAATACAACAGATCAATTTTTGTGCTTAATAAATGACGCGGCCTTCGGCACTTGGTTGGAGAGCAGGGGGGCATTGCTGCATCCCCATGCCTTAACAAGAACACTCTTTTCGTTTAGGCCTCTGGGCTGACAAGTTTCTCTTGATATAACCACAGTGTCTGAGCTCTGGGTATCTGATGAGAAAATGATGAAGGTCTTAGGAGGAAGTTCTGATGAAATGCTTCCTCTCAGTTCCAGATGTATGTGAACAGCCTGAGAAAGCATCTCAATGTCAGCTAGGGGCTACAGTGTTTAAGTCAGAGCAAGAAGTTTAAAGCTGAAGGGTTTGAATATCCTCAGTGCTAAGATAGTAAGGACTGTAACAAGCAAATGCAGTTACAATATTCTAGGGCTTAAATCCTAAAGGTGGTGATGCAACCTAGGTTCATATGAGACTTCTATCCAGTCCAAGACCTTTGCTCATCACTGCCATTGTCTCTCTCCACCTGTGGTCCCCAACCATTACACTATCCTATCCAAATCCTGACAACACTACTCAGTCCTAGACTTAAAGATGCTTTTTTCTCAATACCCTAGATGCCCGTTTCTGCCTTCACTTAAGACAGATCCAACATTCAACAATCCTGACAACTGACCTGAACTCTCCTTCCCAGGAATTCAGAGACTCCCTTCTTTTGGCCAGGCACTCATAACAGACCTGCCCTGCCTTCCCCATTTCCTCCTGCCTGCTTCAGTGTGTAGAGAACCTCCTTCCTCCTTTACCGTCCTTCCTCTTTGATAGCCAATCTGACAGTGCCTCATGCCTCAATTTCCCTGGCTCCAGAGGTTACCAGATCTCACCTTCTGAAGTTCAACTCTCCTCTCCCCAAGTCACCCCAACCTATAAACACTTTAGACAGCCTTGCCCATTTCCACTATTTATTTCGACCTCAAAAATCCAAACTGCCTTTTTTTGGGGGGATGGCCAACTTCCTCTGCTCATGGGTCCTGGATGTTCACTTCTAATTCATTCCTATAACCAAATTGCTACTTGATCTCCTCATAAGCCTCTTTTTCCCACTGACAAACAATTTTTAAACTAAAGAAAATGCTCTTCTTTCAGCCCGTGCCCCCCACTCTCAGATCTATACAGCTCTCTTCATCTTTACACTTCCAAAAAAAAAAGTTATATCCTTGGGGTCTGAACACTTTCTAGAACTGGCCTTTGCCCCTGTCACTTACCTCTTCAAAAGTCAGACAACGCAGTCTGAGGGTGGCCTCCCTGTCTATGAGCTCTTGCTGCAGCTCTGTACTCAACTCTAACAAATGAACTCTGGGATCCCTTCTCACAATCTAGTCCCACTGCTCTCCTCTCAACTCCGAACTTACAGACGACTCCAATCCTTCCACATCTCAGATTCTATCCCTCCAAACTTCTCATTAGAAACTCATCACTCACACTGCTTACCTCAATCCTCCAGGTTTATCTCTTTGCCCCAACATTCCCCAGTCCTGTTCAGTCTTGTCCAGAGATTCTCGAAGACCTCCTCCCCATCCTCCACATACAAGAGAGTCCTTTAGCTTCTGCTACAGTTTTTTTTTTTTTGGGGGGGGGTTTGGTTGGTTGTTTTTGGTTTTCTGAGACAGAGTCTCTCTGTGTAACAGTCTGGTTGTTCTGGAACTCACTTTGTAGACCAGGCTAGCCTTGAACTCACAGAGATCCACTGCTCTGCTCCTGAGTGCTGAGATTTAAGGCGTGTACCACACCACCTGGCTCTGCCTACACTTTTCACAGAGACGGCAGTTCCTTCCTGTCAGGTGGCCACCATGTTGCAGGATATGCCTCTTTCCCCACACTGGCGATCAACAGGCAGAATTAATAGCTCTCACCAGAGCCTTCCAAATCACCAAAACAAAACAAAAACAAAAACACATCATTAACCATGTATACAGACTCAAATGTGCTTTACATATCTTGCTGACACACTTGGTCACCTGGAAGGAACAAGAATTTCTAAACAGAAAAGGTAACTCAATTGCTAACTCTTCATATATCCATAACCTCCTCAAGGCTCTCCTTTACCTCTTAAATTGTCTTGGCTTATTGCAAGGCACATCGGACTGACCCTCCATTGTCAGTATAGCAATAATTGCTCTGACATGGCAATCCATCAAGCTGCCTTTCATCCTTATGATCACCCCACTTCTTCAAGCTACCCACTATATAACCAGATAGCAACATACTAACTTTCCTTCAACACAAGATATTATTTGTTACTTACAGCAAATATTTACACCCCAGTAGATAAGACTTTTTTACAGAATCTAACCAAACCTACAATGTATGTCAGAGGACTAATCCCACCTCCACTATACAAACCCCTACCTTTCCCACTCATCAAATTATAAAGGTCTGAAATTGTGAGAATCTAAGAAAATGTTTTATGGTATATAAATACAAGTTATGAAGGTCTGAGGATGTAAAAGCTTAATTGTAAAAGTCTGTAAACGCAAGTTATAAAGGTCTAAGAGAGCATTTTAAGGTCTGAGGATATAAAAGCTTGGGTAAATTGTGAGGGTTTAAGAAAATGATTTAAGATATGGGTCTGAAAAAGGTGATTTTAGTTATATGAAAAGTTGTTTCAGATTTCTTTCCTTTCTCTATGCTATTATTTGGAGTCCCAAGCTTTTACTATGACTCAAAAACATAAATCTCTTGCCTTTTCTGCAATATAAGTTTCAGTACAGATTACAAGCAATGATAATTCTAATAAATCTAAAACTTTTATCTCATTTGTAAACTTAAAAAATTCTTATAAATTCAGGAAATCAACTTGAATCCACCTGTCACAGGTCAAATGGATTCCAGATAAGTACTCCTGTCAACCAAGAGCCTAAATTTCCCCACCTGTCTATTCCTGAGGGTGGGATCTCTCTCCTTTCCCTGGTCCTGGGACTCCCCTACCCCAACTACTAAGGCATGGGCCTAAAATTTCAAATGTACACACAAGATAAAAATTTTCCCCAAATCCTTAACTTTACTTCTGTCCCTAGTCTATCTGTCCCATAAATTTCAAATTAACTACAGACTGCTCCAGCAACTTGCCAGCCCCAGGTGTTCCCTCAGAATCTATATCCTAGACAGCTCCAAAGCAGCTAGCCCCAGATGTCCAGCCTCACAAACTGCTCTAATGTTGTCTGTACTTCCCTAGCCCCAGATGGTCCCACAGAGTCTAGACATCAAATGACACACCCTGCTCTTCCAGCCTTGACCAACGATCTAGCTTCCTTGGGTCCCTGACAATGATGTCTCAGTAATCAGCAGAAAGCAGCCAAAAAGAACTATGCCCACCTACTCAGCACCCAGAGACCCAAATATAAAACAAAAAGGTGGGAGTGGAAGGGATGTCTACAAGGCCCCAGCATTGCTAGCACTGGAGACAGGTTTTGCCCTCTCCCATTCCCTCTCTTTGCAAACATTAGATTACATTCTTAAAGCTAGTCCCCAGGGTCTATTCCCTTATTTGACACTGACTCATCCTGAGTCTAACACCAAGGCCCAGTCATCAAAATTCATTATTTGGCTACACTGGCTAACCTGTCCAATCAGGACTTACCAACTCACCCTAGCACAGGCTTCCCTTCTCTCCTTAAAAATCCAATCCTGCAAAAAACACCTGCTGCTTGCTGTGTGTCCTTGCCCATCCAGAGGCACCCCCCCCACTTGCCCCTTCAGGGTAATAAATCTCTTCTGTGCTGAGAATTTGGTATTTGGATATGTCTGTACTGACTTTGAGGACTCCCTCCTTCCTACAAACATCTGTTCTTGGACAGAGGAAGTTTTCACCATTTCCATGGGTCTGAGGCACTGGGGTCCTCAACATGGCCATGCTCATGTCAACAATACACATTCATGACAAGCATGTGGCACATACCTTTAATCCAAGCACTTGGAGGCAGAGGCAGGTGGACTCTGTGAGTTTGAGGCCAGTCTGGTCTAGTAAGTTCCAGGACAGTCAGAGCTATGTAGAGAGACTCAGTCTCAAAAAAGACCACACAAAACAACAACAAAAATACACATTCACTCAGAACTTCATCTGCTCTCCACAAGCCTAGGTGCACATCAACTAATGAATGAATTAAAAAAAAAAAAAAAAAAGAATCGGGCTGGAGAGATGGCTCAGTGGTTAAGAAACTTGCTGCATTTCCAAAGGAACCAGGGTCCACATAGTAGCTTACAACCTACTCTCAGGGGATCTGATGCCCTCGTCTGGCCTCTGAGGGTAGCCACACACAAATGGCATCCACACATATAGACATACATTACAGATATATATTTTTAAAAATTTTTTAAAGAAAGCAGTAAAAGCACAAAGCAAGGATCACATGCCTCACAAATGTGCACCTCCACTAGATTTCCCTGGTTTTCTTGTAGATGTCAGGGAGGAAGAACACTAACAAGAAGAATATGCAATCCTTACCAAGAAAGGAATAATCTAGAAAAATGATTACGTATTGTTAAACTTTTTCTCCTCATATCACCTCAATTTTTCTCCCCACCCCACCTGATGCAGTGCTCCAAAGACAAGGTTGCAAACATAAGTAGTGGAAGAAAGAGGGTTGACTCCTAAGCAAGAAACTAGAACTATGGTTTTGTTTGAGACAGGATATTGTTCTGTTGTCCAGTCTCAAATTCCTGAGGACTCATCCCCCTTCATTCTCCACCCATTCACAGAATTCCATCCATTCATCCAACTATCTGTCTGCCCAGACATGCAAACATCTATGCATCTATTTGTCTGCTCATCTATTCATGCATCCATTTCTCTAGCCATGTATCCATCTATTCATTCGTCTGTACATACACTCATGCATCCATCTGTACATCCATGCATGTATGCATGTATGCATGCATGCATGCATGCATGCATCCATCCATCCATCCATTTGTCCATATTCCTATCTATGCATATATCCAATTGCCTGCTTATCCACCTATCCATCTGTCTTCCACTTTAGAGCCTAGTCAGGTGTTCAGGCCTCTCTTAGACAGGCCATGTCCTTGTCTACTTCATATCCAATCTGGGTCTCCTCTTATTACTTGACTCTTCCAGAAACCTTGTGTGTGGCTCTAGTGATCTAATGGTTACAGGTGGATGGTTCCCTGAAGCCTTCATTCATACTATCACTCACAGTGTGAGTGTGACTGTGTGACTGTGTGTGTTTGCATCCATGTGTCTGCGCAGGTGTGCACATCTATGCACATGTGGAGGCTAGAGAAGGATGCTGACTGCTCTGCTCTATCATGCTCGGCCTTGGTTATTTGAAGTAGGGGTTTTCACTGAACCTGAGCTAGACTAGTGGTCAACGAGCCCCATCAATCCTCCTGTCCCCCATCCCTGCCCCTGCCCAATGCTGGAGTTACAGGAACATAGAAGAGGGAGCAGGCATAGTTTGCTTTTTTTACAGGGGTGCTGGGATCCTGAACTTGGGTTCTCATGCTTGCACAGCAGGCACTCTTCCTCGCTGACCCATCTCTTCCGCACCATTCAGTTTTAAACACCGAAACCCACGAAACCGAATATTCTAGGGTTTGCTGGACCCTACAGCAACCAAATCATCTTGCCCCATAATTATGTAATGTGACACCCCCCCATTAGCCTGTACACCAGAAGACTGGGATGGGATAGCCCCCCCAAAGAGCTTATATCTGCTATCAAAATCAAACACATAAAGAAAGAACAAAGCTAGAAGCCAAGAGGTGCTACCTACTGCTACCAGGTCTTGAACCAACCTATAGGCTCCCAAGCTCAGACAGTTTGCAGGGAGAATCCATCATTCTGACATTTCTCCTGATTCAGATCCCTCCCAGTTGATCTGGAAGTGGTGAAAGAAACCTAGGAGGAGTTCTCACACTGTCAAAAGTCCAGATAACAAACCCATCAGGAATGACCAAGACAGGCATAGTTACACCCACATACCTCAGATGTGCTTCAAGACACTTCGGAGTTGAACCAAGGAGATAAGGGCCAGTGTGAGGGAGATGAGTGGAGCCACAGCCTTCTCAAGGAACATCCAGCTGCCTTGTCATGAGAAAATGATAGTGTTCTCAGTAATACTCAACCACTCCTAGTGACAGAGGGTGAAGCAATTCACTCTTCATTATGCCTGACTCCACTGCATGTCATGATCAAAAGTGTTGGGAAATTAATGTAATAAAGGAAGACACTGTTCAGCTCGTCTCAACGGGGATTTTGGACTAAGCTATTCAGATTATAGCCATACAAGGACCACGCCTCAGAAGTAGAGAGGACAAGATATCCTCAAATCCCTGCTCTCAGTTTTTGTTGACTTTGGGTCTCTATTTTCTCTTCTGTATTTGCCTGTGCCTAAGGCTATGCGAGGAGAGACACAAAATAACAGTGCCAAACATAAGCCCCAGCACACATTAGCTGCTTTTTAAAAATTTGTTTACTTACTTATTTATTATTTATTTATTTATTTATTTATTTATTTATTTATTTATTTATTTATTTATTTTGAGTAAAACCGAAATTTATTATAAGCCACAGTCATCCTAGGGACCTCCATGCTATATATATAGCCTCCATGGTTCTATGGGTTGTGGTCTGATTGTTCTTTATTTTATATCTAGAATCCACCTATGAGTGAGTACATACCATGACTGTCTCTCTGGGTTTGGGTTACCTCACTCAGGATGATTTTTTTCTAGTTCCATCCATTTGCCTGCAAATTTCATGCTTTCATTGTTTTTCTCTGCTGAGTAGTACTCCATTGTGTATATGTACCACATTTTTTTCACCCATTCTTCCGCTGATGGGCATCTAGGTTGTTTCCAGGTTCTGGCTATTACAAATAGTGCTGCTATGAACATAGCTGAGCATGTATCTTTATGGTATGAATCAGCATTCCTTGGGTATATGCCCAAGAGTGGGATGGCTGGGTCTTGAGGTAGTTCGATTCCTAATTTTCTGAGAAACCGCCATACTGATTTCCACAGTGGTTGTACAAGTTTGCATTCCACCAACAGTGGAGGAGTGTTCCCTTTGCTCCACATCCTCTCCAACATTGGTTGTCATTGGTGTTTTTGATCATAGCCATTCTAACAGGGGTAAGGTGGTATCTCAGAGTCATTTTGATTTGCATTTCTCTGATGATTAAGGATGTTGAGCATTTCTTTAAATGTCTTTCAGCCATTTGTAGTTCTTGTTTTGTGAATTCTCTGTTTAGCTCTTTAGCCCATTTTTTAATTGGACTGTTCAGTATTTTGATGTCTAGTTTCTTGAGTTCTTTATATACTGTGGAGATCAATCCTCTGTCAGATGTGGGGTTGGTGAAGATCTTTTCCCATTCTGTTGGCTGTCTTTTTGTCTTATTGACTGTGTCTTTTGCCCTGCAAAAGCTTCTCAGTTTCAAGAGGTCCCATTTATTAATTGTTGTGCTCAGGATCTGTGCTGTTGGTGTTTTATTTAGGAAATGGTCTCCGGTGCCAATGCGTTCAAGAGTGCTTCCTACTTTCTTTTCTATTAAGTTTAGTGTAACTGGATTTATGTTCAGGTCTTTGATTCACTTGGACTTAAGTTTTGTGCATGGTGACAGATAAGGATCTATTTATAATCTTTTACATATTGACATCCAGTTATGCCAGCACCATTTGTTAAAGATACTTTCTTTTTTCCATTGTATAGTTTTGGCTCCTTTGTCAAAAACCAGGTGTTCGTATGTGCATGGATTAATGTCAGGGTCTTCATTTTGATTCCATTGGTCTGTATGTCGGTTTTTATTACTATAGCTCTATAGTAGAGTTTGAGGTCAGGGATGGTGATGCCTCCAAAGGTTGCTTTATCGTATAGGATTCTTTTAGCTATCCTGGGTCTTTTGTTTTTCCATATGAAGTTGAGTATTTTTCTTTCCAAGTCTGTGAAGAATTGTGTTGGGATTTTGATGGGAATTGCATTGAATCTGTAGATTGCTTTTGGTAAGATTGCCATTTTTACTATGTTAATCCTACCTATCCATGAGCATGGTAGATCCTTCCATTTTCTGATATCTTCTTCAATTTCTTTCTTTAGAGATTTAAAGTTCTTATCAAAAAGGTCCTTCACTTGTTTAGTTAGTGTTATCCCAAGGTATTTTATATTATTTGTGGCTATTGTAAAGGGTGATGTTTCTCTGACTTCCTTCTCAGCCCTTTCAACATTTGTGTATAGGAGGGCTACTGATTTTTTTGAGTTGATCTTGTATCCTGCCACTTTACTGAAGAAGTTTATCAGCTGTAGGAGTTCCCTGGTAGAGTTTTTGGGGTCACTTATGTGTACTATCATATCATCTGCAAATAGTGAAAGTTTGACTTCTTCCTTGCCAATTTGTATCCCTTTGATCTCCTTATGTTGTCTTATTGCTCTAGCTAGAACTTCTAGTACTATATTGAATAAATATGGGGAGAGTGGACAGCCTTGTCTTGTTCCTGAATTTAGTGGTATCGCTTTGAGTTTCTCTCCATTTAATTTGATGTTTGCTGTTGGCTTGCTATAAATTGCTTTTATTATGTTTAGAAATGTTCCTTGTATTCCTGATCTTTTAAGACCTTTATCATGAAGGGGTGTTGGATTTTGTCAAAGGCTTTTTCAGCATCTAAGGAGATGATCATGTGGTTTTTTTCTTTCAGTTTGTTTATATGGTGTATTACATTGACTGATTTTTGTATGTTGAACCATCCTTGCATCCCTGGGATGAATCCTACTTGGTCATGATGGATGATTGTTTTGATGTATTCTTGGATTCGGTTTGCCAATATTTTGTTGAGTATTTTTGCATCAATGTTCATGAGGGAGTGTTGCTGGAGGGCTTCTCTCCAGGTTCCCCAAGCCCCGCAGTCCCACAATCCATGTATAAAATAATCACTCAGACGCTTATATCACTTATAAACTGTATGGCCGTGTCAGCCTTCTTGCTAACTGTTCTTTTATCTTAAATTAACCCATTTTTATAAATCTATACCTTGCCACGTGGCTGGTGGCTTACCAGAGTCTCTACATGCTGCTTG
>NW_023505606.1:0-43105 GCF_004664715.2 Peromyscus leucopus | reverse complement strand
TGTTCACTCATGTTGTCATGAATGGTATTTATTATTCTGATATATGCATCTAGTATACTTTCTCTATTCATTCATCTACTGATGGATGGTTAGATTGCCCTCATGCCTTGACCATTGTAACTAATACTGCATTGAACATGGGTGGCAAATGTGTGTGTGTGTGTGTGTGTGTGTGTGTGTGTGTGTGTGTGTGTGTGTAACCAAGATCCTGCTCTTAAATCTATGGCAGTGGTTCTCAACCTTCCTAATGCTGTGATGCTTTACTAAGTCCTCATGTTGTGGTGACCCCCTAACCATAAAATTATTTTTTTCTGCTTCATAACTGTAATTTTGCTACTGTTATGAATGATAATGTAAATATCTGATATGTGACTCCTGTGAAAGGATTGTTAGACACCCCCAAAAGGGTCATGACCCACAGGTTGAAAATCTCTGATCTATGACATATATATGTATATATACCAAGAGTAGAATTGTTTAATTATGTGGTAGTCCTTTGAATAAGTTGAAAATCTTTCATGTTTTCCACAGTGACATGCCATTCCACATTCCCATCAATGATACAGAAGGGCTCCAATTTCTTCATGTCCATCTTGATGTTTATCTTTCATTTGAATTTCTGTCTGTCTGTGATAATTATCAAAAACCATCTCAACAGATACTGGTTGATGAACAACTGTTTTCAAAGTAGATGGCTAGTCATATTGCACCAGAATGCTGCTGTAATACCCTGGAATCTGTGCAAAGGACTACCTTTGAAATAAGACTCTTCTTCAATAAGAATCTGCTTAGTATTGCACTAAGCATTTTTTCTTTAGTAGATGAGTAATGTGTCCTGAAATCTTCATTGTATTATACCATTTTGTGGCAAAGTCAAATGATATTAATTACGCAAATAATCCTAGTAGTTTAATATGAGCATTGAAATGGATCTGAAAGACAAGCAGAGGGAGAATCATGGATAATTGAACCCCTCCAGTGCTCCAGGCACTATGCTGGGTAGGCTTTCACATCTAGTGCTTGGCTTGATCCTGTCAAAACCGTTCCGAGTGTCTCAGCTAGGTGATCAAGGTCATGTTAATAGTATGCAACCTTGATCTGACATGATGAAAATAGCACTCTCCTTCTGTGGTCTTCCTTCCCCAAACCTGTAATCATGAGAAATACCTCAGAGGGATTTCAATAGTGGGGCATCAAATACCTGGCCAGTCTACCTCCAGACTGTCAAGGTCATCACGAATAATGAAAATCTGAGAAACTGTCATAGCCAAGAGGGGCCTAAAGAGACATGACAAGTAAATGTGATGCATCGTGCTTGGTGAGACTCTGGAATAGACAGAAGGCACCAGATAATAATAATAATAATAATAATAATAATAATAATAATAATATAAGGGAATTTGAATAAAGTATTGGCTTAAGTTAATGGGAATGCATCAGTATTCTTCAGCAATTACAGTAAACCTGCCATACATGGAAGTGAGAGATGTTCCATACAGAATGTATGTAGGAAGGCTCTCTTCACCATCCTCTCAGTTTTCCTGCAAAAGAAAAAAATCTGAATTTTAAATAGGTATAAGTAAGTTTTAATTACCTAAAAATTTTGTCATGTGTAGGAAAATGTATAAATCATTATGCTAAGTGAAATAAGCCAGATGTGGAAAGGCAAATTCTGTTTGCTTAATTTTATGTGTGGAATCTGAAAGAAAGAAAGAAAGAAAGAAAGAAAGAAAGAAAGAAAGAAAGAAAGAAAGAAAGAAAGAAAGAAATGAAAGCAGAAGTGGGATTATTTGGGTAAGAGGGCTGAATATGGTACAAATAATTTATAGAGGTGTGGATGAAAATTCAATAATGAAATCTATTGTTTGGCACAATTTATATACGCTAATCTCATTTCATAGGTTAGAGTAACATTAGGTAGTTTAACTAATATTATGTAGACATGACTTAGATATGCACATTCTCACACAGAATGCACATTTGAAATCTCACAGGGAAAATTTCAGGCTAAGTCAAGAGTGTTTTGTATTTTATTGGGTCTTTTTTTTGTGTGTGTATGTGTGTGTGTGTGTGTGTGTGTGTGTGTGTGTGTTTATGACTCAGGCTGGTCCTGACTTCAATATGTAGCTCAAGCTGGCTTTGAATTAATGATCCTCCAGTCTCAGGATACCCCCACAACAGAGTGCTTGGATGGCAGATGCATACCACCACATCTAGCTCTAAATTGTTCAAAATTGTTAACTCCTGAAAGTCTTCAATTAACACAGAAAACCTGAGGGAGTCACTCATCCACCAAATTACCCTACTTTATATTGTTATATATAATCAATAAACTCAAATAATATACAATATACATTATATATAATATATATAAGCTTCTCTTCTTATGAAAGAGGCATTCAAATTAATGAAAAGTTTCTGTATGCATACACCAAATTTTCATTTATTCATTCATTTTCCAAATGATCTAAATACCACCCAATATTCTGAGATAAACTTCAGTATAACACACTCATCATAGGTCATTCAAATGCTGTTCCAGGTTTAGGTGTGCACTGCAGGTGATATAACTGGCCCATAGGCATTTGAGCAATGGAGACAGTGAGAGCCAAACACACAAACACCAAAGTGGCAAATCTCTACAGGACCAGCACTCTACAGGACACTGATAGACACTGATTTCATAAGACTGTTAGCAAACAGACGTCACCCCAGACAGCTTTATCACCTGAATGTTTCTACTCCCTCCAGGCAGATAATGTGCCTTTTATTTTAAACATACATATGTTCATTTATTTAAGACTTCTGCATCTCACAGCTTATTTACTTTCTCCACAAAACATCTGCTAATCTGAACGATTCCATGGTAACAACATGGAATGGCACTATCTATGGTACTGAGTTACAAAGAATGCACATGATAGTTCATGAGAAGGCTTGAAATATAGCCTGGGGAATTGATAACTTTATCAACATTTCATTTCTAATTGTGATGATGAATAATAAACTGTTGACACCAGAAAGCTTATAGTATTTATAGTAACCAAAGTCATCAATATTGCCAGATGTAGAGAAACCCCAACTTTTAGAGATGTGGGGTACCTTTGCATTGGCTATAGTGAAATGTGTTACCAGATGGATTCCTGTGATGTGATAGCAGAATCTCTCTCTCTCTCTCTCTCTCTCTCTCTCTCTCTCTCTCTCTCTCTCTCTCTCTCCAGGCAAGGGAAGGGGCAGTCATTCTGAGATTTACACCTGATTTGTGTTATAGTAATCTTTGAAATTAAGAAGTGTATCCTTGCATTTCATTAAATTCTGGCTAATGAGATAACTGTCTTCCCAAGGAGGGGATGATAAAGTGCTCAGGCCATAAAGCATAAATTAATACTGCAAGGTTAAACACTGGAACTAACTCATGTTTCAACAAAAGCCCTACCAGCAGTTAAATTAACTGACATAAATACCATAAAATCTGTCTTTATTTTAGTTTCGGATGATGCCTCTTTTTACACCCCTGCTTTCAGTTTGTATAACTCATTTTTGCACATTATCGCATGCACCATTTGCCATTTAAAGATTCAACTCCGACGGGAAAAAGAGTTAAGAAATCAAGCACTTAGAGACGAGAAAGAAGCCGGTGGGTCTGAGGATACCATACTGAAGATTGTTAGTACTGTTCCAAAACACTGCAATAGACAACAGTAGTTCAAAGAAACAGTTAATTATGAGACGACCAGCCCAAGGAACTCTACTTTATAAGCTTTTGATAGACATCTTGAAAAAAATGCTAAAGAAAACCTGTGGTGATAATAGGTTTGATATATATTCTGGTAAAAATTATATCACATTAATGAGGTGGCTTAAAGGGCTCATGCATCTTGTAGGAGGCATTTCAATGTATTAGTGTAATTAGCAGTGATGAGAAAACTGTTTGGAACTGAATTACCTCTCACGAGTTCATTTGAGCTATATGAAATTACACCATGCAAGAAGGAAAATTATGGAGCCATCCAGAGAGAGTTCATGCCTGATTTGATCATAGCCACTAATTGGATGATCATTTTCCTAAACCTTTTCAAATGGTTGACAGTTTCTGCCTCTCATTTTTTTTTTTAATGGATGAGCTCTTTATTTCTTGTACTAAGCAAGCAAACATAGGTTTGTTAGAGATTTGGGTGTTTCTCCAGGAACCTTACAGGTGTAATTGTCACAGTCTGAACAACCTTTGTCCCTTAATTAGCTGCTTTTGGGGAACCCCTAAGGAGAGTCGCCGCCGTTCTTGTTAACAGTCTTAGTGAACGCTTGACGAGTGACTCTCTCTGAGCCTGATGCGTGTCAGCAGTCATGGGATGACAGTGGTTTAATGAAGTTAAAACCTGCCCCAATCTGGATAGGTAGAGCAGCATTGGTGTTAGATTGCTTTGGATTGCTGTATGTGTGTGTGTGTGAGTGTGTGTGTGTGTGTGTGTGTGTGTGTGTGTGTGTGTGTGCGCGTGCGTGCACACGTGCAAAGGCATGTACAAGCATGTGCACTTGTGTGTGTCTACACATGCCTATGTATCTGTGTGTGTTTAGTATGACTTATGTGTTCAGGTAAAGGACAATAAATGGGTGTGGAGATGAAATAATGAAGTTTTCTCAATTGTTTATGAGTCCTGAACACAAGACAGTCATTAGAAGGGAAGTGATACCATGAAATCAACTGTTTGTATAAACTACTTGGTGTGAACTGCATGATACACCAAAGTATGAAAATTAGGGGCTGAAGAAATGTCATACTTTTCCTCTGCTTGACTTCTTACTGGTCTCCAAACCTCCTGCCTGGATCATCATTCCCATATCAGATATACAAGAAGGTTCACAAATGAGATTCAACCACATGAGATTAAAAATATTAGAGTTTTTGTCTGGGATTAGATGTGTGTCCTACTAAATCAAAAAGGAAAATCATTAGAAACCATGTTAATCAACTTCTTCTCAAAAAGGAAGATACAGCATTTAGTGTATTTTTATTACTGTGTGTGTGTGTTGTGTTGTGTTGTGTTGTGTTGTGTTGTATTGGTCAGAAGAAAACATTCAGGATAAGCTCTCTCTTTTCACAATATGGATCCAGATCAATAGGCTTGGCAGCAAGCAGCTTTACCTGATAAACCATTTTGCCAACCCTAATCCAGTAGGCAAATCCCAATTTTCTTGGGAGTCAGTTGAACTGTATGCGTTCTGGTTGTCTGTGCTGTACAAACACACATTTAAGCTGTCGAGAACCATTCTGAAGGTCAAACCCTGCAAGTGCACCTCCTTCTTGATTCAGAGTTTTCACTCTGCATCTTGTGAGTGTCACAGCACACTTATCCAGAAACACTGCTTTTGGAAATTCTTGCAGCAGATATTGCAATTATAGATCAGAAGCTGAAATATTAATGATATTGAAACTTTAACAAGTCCCCAAACTCCTACTAGATTTTCTGCACCTCTAGTTAGTTTAGTTATACAGAGAAGTTACTAGAGTTAGTCACTCATAAAGCAGAAAACAAAACTCTTTATATTAGGAATAAGAAGCTTAAAATGTCCTTACTGTATTCAGGAAGGAAGTGTCAAGGCATCTGATATCATATTTCAAGGAATCAGAACTTAGAGGAGCTATTGATTCTAGATGTTAGTTCAATTAATTCAGAGAGCAAACAGGTTCTTTTAGAATTGTTAAGTCACATAACTTTTCTTCAGTGCTCAAAGGAGTCTTGGCAATTGGAGACAAATTGATGGATTTATGTATAAGCTGTATTTGCTTACTACTTTTCTTGAATGTAGAATCTGTTCTCTGCTGTGGATGATTGTTTGATAAATAAAACACTGATTAGCCAGTAGCCAGGCAGGAAGTATAGCAGGACTAGGAGAGAGGAAAAAGGAAAGGATAGGAAGGCAGAGAGGAGAGACACCAGCTGCCATCCAGGGAGCATAATGTAGAGGCAACAGGTAAAGCCACGGAACACGTGGCAACATATAGATTAACAAAAATGGGCTTAGTATAAGAGTAAGAGCTAGATAATGGTAAGCCTGAGCTAATGGCCGAGCAATTTAAATAATATGAGAGTCGGTGTGTTTATTTTATAAGTGGGCTTCAGGACTGGCAGGGATTGGCAGGAGCTGGAAAGAAACTCTCCAGCTACAAATGGCACCCAATGGGTTGGCAAGAGTTTCCACCTAAAACCTGAAAAAGACGATTCTAAAATGGAGCTAAAAACAGCTTCCTAGTTGTCTCTCTCAAGTTAGCGGCAGCCTGTTTGTTTTAGTTACTATGGTGGGTTTGTGGCATGAGTGTGGGCTCGATCTACGCTATGTTACACAGAGGTGTCTCCAAGCTGCGCACTATGCTGTGTGTTGGACATAGTTTTTGCTAGTTTAAAAAACAGAGAGAGGTTTCTGGGCTATGCGCTGCTTTGATAGATAATTGATGGTACATATGGCTCCAGACCCAATTGATAGAAGCATAGAACCACTGTTTCTGAGAGTTGGCTCCCAGAGCTGGCGGTGAACTGTACCACCACCATGTTGGAAAAGCTGAGGAGGACAGAGTCAGCAGCCACAGTGCTGTTTCAGTCTTAGAATGCTGCAGTTTAAAACAATATATTCACAATAAGACAGATTCAGATAAAATAGTTTACAATGTATATAAAATATACATAGGCTTGAAAGAGACAAAAAAGTGATATATACAGTTATATAAAGAAATAGATAGTTTTAAAAATAAGGTCTTAGCCGGGCGGTGGTGGCGCACGCCTTTAATCCCAGCACTTGGGAGGCAGAGCCAGGTGGATCTCTGTGAGTTCGAGGCCAGCCTGGGCTACCAAGTGAGTTCCAGGAAAGGCGCAAAGCTACACAGAGAAACCCTGTCTCGAAAAACCAAAAAAAAAAAAAAAAAAAAAAAAAAAATAAGGTCTTTAAAGAGACAGTAAAGGTCGTATAAAAAATAAGCCATGTGAAGATGGCTATTACACAGACAATCTGGATTGTGTTGTCTTGGGGATTTTTAACTGAAGACAGATATTTGATTGTAAAGACAACAGAGTTAAACCAATATGTATATTTTAAAGATACCTTGACTTCAAAATTTAGATCTAAGGATATGTTGCTTTGGAAAGGAGGCTCTGCTTTTATTTCCACAGAAAGCCAGAGGCTATGGATTTGTTCCAGATTAAGATACATCAGGTTTGACCAGCCAAGACCCGCTGAAAGGTCTCCAATGACACCATGGCCTAGATGATCCAACATCCAAAATCATTTCAAGGCAACTGGCTCAGACAATATACGCTCACTGACTACTACATAATCCTAAAATTCTCTTTGTCCCTATAAGATACAGCGCCCCCCTCCAGCAGGAAGTAGTAAGAGAAGCTACGCCCAAATTCCCAAAAAGACCAAGCTGGCTTTGGAGATGAAATTGCCTCACTTCTTCTCTAAACCCAAGCATATTCCTAAAATAAAAGGTTAAGAGATTCTTTTGTCCCATAGCAAAAGAGCCCTCTGATGTGGAACAGAAAAAAAAAACAGTATTTTTATTTAAAACAGGTTGATTATAAATGTGATCTCTTTCTAAAGAAGAAAAGGGGATATGATATAGATATATAGGATATAGATATGATAAGATAAAAGGGCAGATTAATGGACCTACTTTTAAAGAACAACAACTTGTTTAAAATGTTTTACATTGGTATAGATTTTAGTTTATGTTTAAAATGTTTTACATTGGTATAGACTTTAGTTTATTGATACAAGTTTAAACTTAATTTTGTTATACTGTATATATATTTCTATTCTCATTTAAGATATTATGTTTATGTAACTCATTTAAATTGTAATGGATAATTAAGAAATACAGATTAATAATTAGTCTTCTATGATAGCCAAACTTTTATCCATGTTAGTTTTCTAGGTATACATAGATATATTTCAGATAGATAGGTAATCTTCAAAGACTTCAAAGACCTACAGAATATGGCATTTAAAATATTTTTAAAAATTTAGACTTTCTGGACAGTGAGACATGCCTGCTCCTGGCAACACCGTTTTACTTCAGAGAGGAGGATGGACATCGAAGACACTCCATATGGAGTTTATCTTCGCCTTGACAAAGATAGCCATTTGGGCAAGAAACTGTTCTTGACTGGACTGCTTGATTGACTGGACATGCAGGACCCATAGGGAGGTAACTACTGAACTTTGCTTGGTGAAATGGTCCTTCAGATTTCTGCTTTACAGAGGAAACTGCCAGACATTCTACAGGACACATAAAAAAAATGACTGAGAGACTCTAGCCCTGTGGGCTGAAGACATATGCTCCAACCTTACAAGAGAACTTTAGATGACTGTCCAGACTGCCAGCTGTCTCTGTCTACCCTTCAAGACTCCCGAAAGTTGATTGCATCCTTCTCCCATTTCTCAAGTAATATTATATCCTTCTGAGGTCTTTGATGTAGTTGAAGTCTAGTTATAATTTCTTTAGTTATAATAAAAGATAAGTTATATATAAAACCTTAGACTCACAAATATAAGATAGATATCTTCTTTAATATTGTAACTGTAATTCTTGCTTGATAATTTTTTTGTTATGTGTAATTTTACTATCTTAAAGTTAAAACCTTCCTTTAAAAAAAAAAGAAAGAGGGGAAATGCTGTGGATGATTGTTTGATAAATAAAACACTGATTAGCCAATAGCCAGGCAGGAAGTATAGCAGGACTAGCAGAGAGGAGAAAGGAAAGGACAGGAAGGCAGAGAGGAGAGACACCAGCTGCCATCCAGGGAGCATAGTGTAGAGGCAACAGGTAAAGCCACAGAACACGTGGCAACATATAGATTAACAAAAATGGGCTTAGTATAAGAGTAAGAGCTAGATAATGGTAGGCCTGAACTAATGGCCGAGCAGTTTAAATAATATAAGAGTCGGTGTGTTTATTTTATAAGTGGGCTCTGGGACTGGCGAGACTTGGCGGAGCTGGAGAAAAACTCTCCAGCTACAGTTCTCCTCTGAGTTTCCTGGATTCAAAGCTCCTCTTTTTTTTTTTTTTTTTTTGCATGTGTTCCCCCCTTTTCATAATTGATGCCCATTTTCTGAATCTGTGCCCTCACATTTGATTGTCAGTTGAGTATGGGATGAAGCAGCCTTCCTCATCCTTTGGGCTTTGTACTTTTCATGACAACTAGCTATCTCCCTCTGGTTTTCCTCCACATCCATGTTTCTGTCTTTGTTTCTATTTTTGAGTCTACATTTCATACAATAAATTTAATTCATTTGTGGTGTATTTTTAAGGCAACATTAATGCATGAGTAACCCATACTCCTGACCTGTACACTTCATCAGACTCCACTTTCCAACCGTTTCCTTAGGCACTAGGTTTGTGACATGTGGACTTTGATAGACATACTCAAGCTCGTGCCACCTTTACTTAGCTCTCATACATTTAAGTGTCTTTTAGTTACTACAATACAGTGAAAGAAAAATTGGCTAGGTAGTGCTTGAACTACATTTCCCAATCAAGTTGTACTTAACATTGCAGAGTAGAAGTTTGATACAGTCTTTGGCATAGAATTTATTTTTTCTGCCTGAACACTTGAAAGGTTTTGTTAAAATTCATTAACTATCACTTGTGGTGATATTGTGTCCTCCAATATATTGGGTACCTAATGAACTTATCTGGAATCAGGGAACAGAACAGCCACTAGATAGACATAGAGGCCAGAAAATGGTGGTGCACACACCTTTAATCCTATTACTTGGGAGGCACAGATCCAAAAGGATCTCTGTGAGTTCAGGGCCACACTGGAAACAGCCAGGCATGGTGACACATGCCTTTAATCCAGGAAGTGATGGCAGGAAGTAGAAAGGTATATAAGGCGTGAGGACCAGGAACTAAACGCTTTTAAGCTATTAGGCTTTTAGCAGCAGTTCAGCTGAGATCCATTTGGATGAGGACTCAGAGACTTCCAATGTGAGAAAACAGGATCAGCTGGGAAGCTGGAGAGGTGAGGTTAGCTGTAGCTTGTTCTGCTTCTCTGATCTTTCAGCGTTCACCCCAATACCTGGCTCTGGGTTTTTTATTAGTAAGACCGTTTAGCAATTCATGTTACATTTGGCTTCCTATAATCACTCCTACATTTTTGGAGAACATTGAAGATTCTGTATGAGCCTCTGTTGAATTAAACTTCCCAGTAGTACTAATATTTTGTCTCTACTTGCTGCAGAACAGACTTAGAGTATGTCATTTAACATTTTGGTCCACTTAAAGACCCACTTGTTCTTTTCCTCTTCTCAATTTTTAAATTTTCTCTTATTTTTGTTTTAAAGATTTGTTTTTTTAAATTATGTGTATGTGTGTCTGTGTCTGTGTAGGGGTGTGGGTATGTGTGCATGAATACAGGTACCCATAGGAGTAGGAAGAGTACAACAGAAGCTGGAGTTATGGGAGGTTGGGAGCTACCCAATATGTGTGCTAGGAAACAAACTCTAGAACTTCACAAGAACTCAAGCACTTTACCCACTCAGCCATTGTTCCAGTTCAGTCCTTGTTCTTATTATAAATGAGACTCCTCTTATGATCTTCTCATTCGGTTTTGTAGGGGTCAAGTTTCATCATATTAAGATGTCAAAAAAAATTAAGTATTTCTTTGACTCTGGAAACAAATTGTTTTCAAAATCCTCACCAATTTCTCTTCTTTTCTGTTCTTCTACTATGCGTTAAGTAATATTTATTACCCCATAAAAACATTTAGAAACATTCTTGGTTTGTCACTAATATGAAACTGTGCACACATCTGCATCCATTAGTTCTACATTGCTACCTTTAGCTTAAGGAAGTGCCATCCTCTCTACAATGTGAAATACGCTCCATATTCAATCTCCTCTCAGCTTCTCAGAAAGCTGTGTAGTGTGTTGAGCTATCCTTCAGCTCTGTTCCTATCCAGTTTCCTAACCAGGAGCAGCATCCTCACATGCTGGTGCTTTCACAGACCTTTACAAGGCATCAGCTGTCTTCGCAATCTGCATCTCATCAGCAGCCAACCACGTGGTCCTTGTCTGTCTTCAGCTGGCTTCTATCCCACCACTCCACCAAAATCGCTCTCATCTAAAAGAGCAGCAACGTCCCTGCTTCTAATTCTAGTGCTTATTCTTCACTCCTCATTCCTCTTGAGTTCACAGCAGAATTTGAAATGAGATTGGTGATTCCTTCTTCTGGAAACACCTTTTAGCCCTGCCAGGCAATTTCTACCTATGTTCATCATCCTTTTATTTATTTAAGCTCTTACTATTTACATTATTGATTTCTATATGGTTTAGATGCTAAAGATACATGTTACAAATGAAACAGTTCATGTCAGTCACTGTGAATACAGATACCTATTCGATGTACTCAGAATAAAAATACTGGAGAAAAATTTTCAAGAAAATGAATTTTTTCATTTCCAAATGTATATCAATATAGACTTTCACTCTCCATAAATTAAATCAAATGAGTTAGTGCACAGACATTAATTTTGATAGTTTTGCTTTTGAAAATATACTATAAATATAATATGTTCAGCAACTTACCATTCTTGTAGACATTATTCTGGAAAGACCCTACTTAACCATATGCTTTATTTAAAGAAAAGGACATAGAGTAAATAATTAGCAAAAAATAATACATTGATGGGGATTATTAATAAATTTCTCATTATTATAATGAGTTTTGTTCAGTTTTACAGAAAGTAGTCAATAAATAATGGAATAGTATTAATGTTTTTAAAAAGAATGAATAGGGGAATCGATGCATAAGAGCTGTACATGATGCATGATTTCAATTAGGACTAGTCTATGGAGGATCTCAGAAGAGAGTTTGAGGTCAGACTATTTTACTCCTTATTCTGCAAAACCAGCACGTTGTCTGTCACATCAGACACTGAATCCTTTCTAATCTAGGAAATCTTTTTCTCATTTAATTATTTATTTTGTATGATGTGTATTCATGTGTGTGCATGCATGTTCATGAGTGTACTTTTGGCATACAAGAGGAGGTCAGAGGACAACATTGGTTATCTGTCCTCCTTTCCACCTTATTTTAAATGGGGTTTTTTGTTGTTTTGACTTCTGCATGTACTCAAGGCTAGCTGGTCTTTTGATTCTGGGGATTCTTCTTTTGCTGTCTCTTAGCTTGCTGTGGAAGCCCTGGGATTACAGAGATGTGCTGCGATGTATGACTTTATGTAGGTTCCAGGGGTTTAAAGTCAGGTCATCATGCTTGCACAGAAACCACTTTGCCTACTTAGCCACCTCATCATCCCTTTTTTACGAACAGATAGTAAAATTTAATATTGTCCCATTCTCTGAATAAGCATAAACTTTAAATCCTAGCATTGCAGAATAACTTCAGTTTTTTTTTCTAGTCATTTTAGCTAATATTAGCAAATACTTCCAACTATGCGTAAGTTAGCAACATAATTATAATTAGCTACTGTAAAATGAACAGGTTAGTATATATTATATACAATCACTCACCACAATCTTTAAAATAATATTAGTAGAATCTGCAACTTAAAATAAAAATTTCAGAAGTAGCAGGCTAACGATGACATACTCATATGGGGTATACTCACATTTGAAGTGAAATCAGCTAACTCCAAAGGCTACGGTCTTCATTGTAATGTGCAGTAAAGAGATTCTGCCCACAGGAAGTTGAACAGGGGAGAATGTTTGGGGAGTAGTTAGTATTGTCTATTCTGTGCTGTTCCTCTTCTGGAACAGAGATTGGAGATACAAAAACCCAAAGACTACATGTCCATCTTCCTCCTCTAGTAAGTAGAGACACGCAGAAAAAAAAAAACTGGGAGACCAAGCTGGAAGCTTGATACTTTATACCTTCTTCCTGTCTTCTTTCTGAAGGCTTAGATGCTCCTGTAGCCAGCCATCTTGCTCGACAAGGTGTACTTCAGGACATAAACATGTACTAAAGATAATGGGCAAAAAAAGTAAGTCATTGTTGCACCTCTGCTCTTTCCCTTCACTTCTTTGGTGTGAAGAACGAGTCTCTAAGTGTTTGGCTTCAATGTGAGCTACTAAAACAGTCCTGATTGATGCAGATATACATTACATCATTAAGTGAGGAAAACACATTATGGATTGTAGAGGAGCAGCATGCCAGATAATGGACAAAATATTGCCTCGGGCTAATGTGCTGTGGAAGCGGGAAGCAGGTTTGGGGTACAAATTAATAGAACTTTGAGATGTTGCGTTTATTCAGAAAGAACTGAATGCTTTTCGCAATTAGCCAGCCTAGACAGAGTTTCCATGTGCAGCCCTGCTGCTGGCGGAAAGCTGGTTGCTAGATTGACAGACTCAGAACAGCTATTTAAGAATAAGGTTGCTGGGAGTGTAGAAATAGCCACAGACAGTTCATGCTCTGAGGACAAATGATGGTTTGTTATTATGCTTGAACTATGTGAAATCAGTAAAGGGCGTCGTAGGAAGGAGCGAAACCATGGGGTGCTATAAGAGTTGAGCAATTCTAGTTTGTGAGGGAATATGGATTCTACTTACAAAAATAATAGCATATAGGAGAGGAAAAAAGAAGTCATTGTCATTGTTTTGAATTGCTCGTTGAGCTATTCCATTGTGTCATGAATTTAAGTCAAATTTCATGTTATTACTATTAATTTATTAGTGTGATGTATGTGTACTGCCACAATATTGCTTTAATGAAATAATGTATTGTGAGTTATGTTCTACAGATCTAATGTAATGCTTGTTAAATGTGGAGGGAATGTGCATGATGGGAAAGGGAGATGAAGAAAGGGAGGTGAGGGTAAGGAGAGAAGGAGAGAGCTAGAGATACATTGAGAAGGGGTATAGAGAGAGTTTTATCCTATTAGCTCAAGTTTTTAGGCATTCTAGTGACTTTCTTGACTTACAGCACACTTTCTATCAACATCCCCTGCTTTTAGCCATGATTAGCTTTCTATTTACATCTCTAACATGCCCATTCAGGTAGATGCCTTTGCATGCAGTAGTTATGGTGTTATTGCTTCCTCAACAGATTAGACACGGGACTCTTAATCACTGTATCAGGAAATACTCACACAAGCCAAACATGTAGGTATCAATAGCATGTACCTGAAAAGGCCTCTAGATACACATTTGGGCATGATTGCCTGTAACAAATTATAAATGGCTGAAAATGGAACTCTCCTAGAAATTTCTATGTCCTCTTCCTTGAGGACCTGAGGAAACCATTTCTTTTCTGGTTCAGTGTGGATCATTCTTTGAGGTTAGGGGACATTTTTGTGTACAACTATGGTGGGTTCAATGTCATTAGGTTGCATTCATGTGATTCAGTGCACAAAATCAAACTATTTCAAGACACGAGGAAGAATGAAGATAAACTGGGGCCAGCAAGATGACTCACTGAGTAGAGGCTCTTGCTGCCAAGACTCAGTGCCTGAATTTGATCCTTAGGAGACACATGATGGAAGGAGACAGCTTACTCCTGAAAGTAATCCTCTGACTTCCACATATGGGTTGTGATGCCCCTGACATGAATAGATTAACAAATGGAATTGAAGTCGTTTTTTTTTTTTTTTTTTTTTTTTTTTTTTTTTTTTTTTTTTTTTTTTTTTTAAGGAATTTAGATAAACTAGAGAAAAGAGAGCAGCTTATTCAGAGAGCTGGCTGGCCAGACTGCAATACACACTCACATTCTGTCATGATGACCATAAACTTTGGATGGGTAAAATAAGAATCTTGGACAGAAGTCATTGTTAGTATGCTTGCTAGTGGAGAGAAAAGAGCCTCACAACCAAAACAGCGAGAGAGAAAGGGTATCAGCTGAACACTTTCCCTTGTGCAAATATTGCAATAAAAGGGCAAAGCCTGTTTAAAGCCGAGTGTCTACAAGCTGTAACTCAAGTAATAAGGACAAAGGACTCAACCTACTCAAAGGCAAAAAGGAAAGCACAAATTGTGAGAGTAAGAATCCATTGCATGGAGTCATTTCACTAAATGAAAGACGGGTGTGGAACTGCTGAGCATGGGAAGCTGCAAGGGACCTTGGGGTGTCTAACTACCCTGTTTTCTTAATTTAAGAAAGGGAAGGAAAATTGTTGTCTATCTGTGCTTCAAACTCATAGTGTAAGTGACTCTCGGAGTTCTTTTCCTATTCTTCTTGCTCTTTTCCTGTTACCTAGACTACAAAAAGGAGCATCTGTTTAGACAGACATTCATTTGTCTCTTTGATAGTATGTGTACATCATGGGAATCTGGAAGCTTTCGTTTATATTAAAAAAAAAATGACCATTAGAGTTAGCCTTGGATCTTTATGGAGTCATTTAATCAGACAAAGCCTTCACCTTCCATGTCACCCTTGATGTACACAGAAAAAGTCTCATTTGAAGACATTGGTGCAAAAGGGGTGGCAGATAGGACTGGGAAATAGACTCAGTCAATAAATTGTTTTCCGTAGAAACATGAGTGCCTGGGTTTGAATCCTCAACACCCATATTTTTTTAAAGAGAAAAGCTGAGTGTGGCATATGCCTATATCCTTAGCACTGGGTAAGGACAGAGTCAGGAGGATCCATGGTATTTGTTGATTAGCTGTGCTAGCCAGTCGGTAGCTCCAGATTCAGTGAGAAACTGTTTTAAAACTAAGGTCAAGGGGCATGGTGGGAGCCAACCAGGCCCTGCCCTGCCTCGCCAGGTGGATGCTGCAGAAGCCAGCCAGGGCGCCACTAGAACAAATAGGTGATGGAGAAGTGGGAAAAATAGGAAAGCAGAGCGGTGCATGTGCTGTGGAGAGAGGTGTTACTAGAGATACGGCTACGGGAACAAATGTGAGAAAGGGCTGAGGTCGACAGGGGAACAAGTCTTTAGTGTGCAGCAGCCTGGAGCATACACAGAAGCGGACTCAGCCCCCAAACTCGCTGCCTGGCCTTTGAATCCTCCAGTCTCTGGACAATGACAGAGGTCTGAGATGAGGAACAGTTCACTTTCTGGATCGAACCACCTCGAAAGACCACCATGGCCTGCCATGCCACCAGAGGCCATGTTGGTGCACGTAGTCCATGCTGCTGGCCCAGGCCATGATGAATCTTGAGATCCATGTGGACTTAACGTCATCTATGCTGCTGTGTGAGTCCTCAGGGATTTGCTCCCTCGAAGGGCCACGTTGACGTGAGTGGCCCGTGTAGCCACCTGAGGCCATGTTAAGACCCTGTGATCCTTGCTGCTGCTGAGGGCCATGAGTGGGTTGGTGGTCCTCATACAGCCATGCGCCATGTTGATGTCTGTGACCCATGTTGCCACCCAAGGCCATGCGGATATCCTTGGTCAGTGCTGTTGCCTAAATCCATGTTGATATGTGTGGGCTGCACTGCTGCCAGGGGCCAGGTTGAAGTGAGGGCCCCATGCAGCTGCCTAGGACCATGGTGATGTCCAGGTCTGGGCTCCCTTCGAAGGCCTTGTCTGGGTCTGTAGCCTTACTGCAGCTGGGGGCTGTATTGGAGCTCTGTGCTGTCACCAGAAACCGTGTGGAAGCACATGATCCGTGCTCCCTCTGACTGTGAAGAACAAGGAAGCTACTTTTGCACTGATATCGATGACAGCAGAAGCAGAGCTTAGAGGGAGGGACATGGAAGGCCTCTGTGACAACCCCTACCCCCATAGTCCCCTCCCCCCCCAAAAAAAAAACTAACAGCCTAGACAGACAGGAAGCCATCAAAGAGAACTCTTACAACGTGTGACAGGGATGCTGAAATGTACCTCTCCATAATTGACGGCTTCTGGCAGTGGTGTGAGAGGGGAAGGACTCAGTTCTGTTTAAGGGGCTGGCCACTGAGAATTTGACCATGCTCCACTGAGTATGTAGATAACACAAATTGGACTTGTTTTTATTATTATTATTATTATTATTATTATTATTATTATTATTAATCTTTTCGGAGGGTTCGCAAGGGTGGGGTAGCAGACATGGAAGGACTGGAAAGTGAGTGTGATGGGGTTCATGATGTGAAATTGCCATAGAATCAATGAAAAATGTTACATTGGAAAATAAAATAAAACTAAGGCAAAGAATGGGATGGTGGAGGAGGATACTTGGCTTTGACCTCTGGCCTCCACACAAATGTATGCACATGTGTACCCACATACAAATGCGAGCACATGTATGCACGCACAAAAAATAGAGAAACCATTTTTTAAAAAAGGCATATCATATAATTTAATGCCCTCCCAGGGATAATTGCTAAATGAGAAAGCAAATGTTCCTCTTCTATGCTTCTGGAAATGTAAGCCAAGTGGGCAGGACCCTTCACCAATCCTGTCTCCCCAGGTCATTTCTCAAGACACTTCACTCTCAAAGGCTAAGAAAAAAATGGTGCTTGCCAAAGAAACATCATAGCAAGTAACTTGATCTCTTTTTCTATCAGTTGCAAAAATATCCTTTATGGATTACACACTGATGTTCCTTGATGCTACATAAGGAGTTGGGGCTTGATAAATGGTATTATACATTCATTTCTAAAAATAATGCCTGGAAAAGCTGTCAGATTTATCAAAAATAGGAAAGACTTTTACATTCTGGACTGAGTCATGGAAGAAAATTGCTTCATGTTGGTAAGGAATAGAAATAACAATTATCCTACATTTCTTGCTCCAAGCATGGCACTCTCTCTGACATCTGTGTATTTCAATCATTGATTGATCACTGGTCTCCCATCTGTACTCGGAAGTTCCAAGGAGGTGGGGATTTTTATAAAACTGTGGGCACACATCTCATAAAATATATTCAGATGTCACATGAAATTGTAGCTTTTAGATGAGCAAGATGTGGGGCTAATGACCAAAATGTTGAAGGGATCCTGTTGGGCCCACAAAGTTTCTTTCTATAAAACTTGCAATAGTAAGGCCCTAGGGGAGATTGAACTCTAGTCCTTCTAGTTTGATATTGTATATGCAGCATGTTCTAAATCCTCTCACAAGATTGTGGGGATAGCTTGAGCAGCACTTACAAAATCAACTCTAAATTTATTGCCACCCCAAAATATAATTTTTTAACAAGTGTTTAGTAAGACTTAAAAGCAAGAAGATTCTCAAATGTATCAATTTTTTGCAAGTTTCTTCTCCAAAATTTCCCAGGAATTTCAAAAGATTCCTAGGAGGCAATTTCACCATTAATCCACGTGGGATAAAATAACGGCCAGCGAGCATTGCACATTCAAGTAGAAAGTGAGTGGTAAATGGGACACTGAGGCATTCGAGAAAAACACAAGGAAAAAAATGTATTCCTAAAATCTCATGACTTCACCGGCAATGGGAACGATAGAGCAAGAAATCCTGGATCTGATTATCTAAGCGTGTCTTCTATACTCCCCTGTCTTACTGGGTCAACTCAGACAAGTCTGCAGAGTATTTCTTTTTTGTTTGTTTATTTCATTTCTCTTCCAAAACCTTCCTCACCTTTGAGTGTTCCTACCTTTGTTTTTATTACCCTAGTGGCCAATTAATTATTTAGAGTATAGCATGCTATTGGGTAAGTTTTCCTTTTAATGTTAGTTTTAGAAAATCCTATCTTCTCTCTCAGAACTCTGTTCAACAAAACCCAGAAAAAATATGTTTACCATAAAATCATTTTACAAAGCCACAGCCCAGCTGAAAGGAAACACTAGTTCTATTTGTGATTATTGGCCCCAGTGAAGATTTGCAGAAAGAAAACAAAAAGAACATGAAATTGTCAATATCATTCTATGGATCTGGGCAGTGAAGTTTGGGGTTTAATTGTGGGTGATGCTGACGGAATCTTCAGAGCTGTTCAGTGAAGGCAGTGTTTCCGCGCCGCATCTAACACAGGAAGGAGACAGAACGTGTTAACTTTCCACACTTCTTCACATCTTTTTCTGTGCTGCACACCTCTCTGACTGACACCCAGCAGCAATTTCAGGTAATTTGCCCTCTCTCAGGTACTGAATTACTTGGTCCTACTTTAAGAGCAGACAGAGAAGAAAATGGGCGGGCGCCGGTGTCTCAAGGTAGCCATTTATATTTCTTGAGCACTGAGCATCCTCTAACTCTTCCTGATGTTGCTGACTCTGAAAAGCGAAAGCAATTGTATTCTATGCTTCCATCGTTCCTTTCTTTTTCCAGATGTAATTCTGAATCCTTTAAGCTGTATCATCAGCGGTTGCTTTTGTCCTTTGCTGGGTTGATGATCACACATCTTTGCTAATTTAAATACAGGCATTTACGTTTTGCTGTTAATCAGTAAAACCTTGTTATTCCTTAGAAAAGAAAAGTCACTGATTCAAGATCACATATGGAGTTATTGTTTGTGACCAAGCTTTTGCTCCAACTAACCTAGTAAGTCAGGCTAAAAATCAAAATAGGGTTGTACTAACATTCCACATCACAAAGTTGAAAATATGCTAGTGGACACTCCCCTCCTCCCAAAGAAAAAAATCAGAATTAAAATCCTAACAGCCTAATTCCCCAAACAGATAAACTGGCAGGATAAGAAATTTCCTTTGACCTAATTTGTAGCAGAAAAGGTTACTTGAAGAAACTGGTGTGGTCAGTTAACTTCTTGTTCTGTTTCCTATGCTCATCTTAGAAAGAAAGTAACTTTGTAATAACAAACTACTCTAGGGGTGTGTGTGTGTGTGTGTGTGTGTGTGTGTGTGTGTGTGTGTGTGCATGTGAGCTTTCTTATGCCTTTTTCTGTCTATAACATCACCTCCTCTAACTGACCCTTTGAACATTTACTATATTATATGGAAAGAAACATTGCCCAGTTCTAGAACCACAAAATTAGCTAATTAAGTTCATTAATTCATTGTAAATTTAGCCTTTG
Source organism: Peromyscus leucopus (assembly GCF_004664715.2). NCBI lineage: Eukaryota > Metazoa > Chordata > Mammalia > Rodentia > Cricetidae > Peromyscus > Peromyscus leucopus. The sequence goes on along the minus strand of NW_023505606.1, from coordinate 23,242 downwards.
AAAGTCCATGTATATACATATAATTGTCACCATTTGTTTATCCACCCTTCAGAGAGGGTATTTAGTGCATTTGTAATACAGCTAGAGTCTTTATTTCTCCCAGAAAAATGTCTAGAAACAATCACTAATTTTAGCAAAGTGTCAATGTACAAAATCAGCTTTCAAAACTAATTTGCCACCAACAAATACATCAAGGAAAATATTATGGGCATATTCCCATTTGCAATAGCACCAAAGACAATAAAATATCTTGGAATAAACCTAATCAAGGAGGTGAAAGACCTCAATGAAAGCTTCAACTCTCTGAAGAAAGATTGAAAAGGCACTAGAAAATAGAAAGACATCTCATACTCATTGTTCAGAAAATAGAAAGATAGATCATACTCATTGTTCAGTAGAATTAATATTATGAAAATGACCATCCCACCAAAAGCAATTTATAAATCCATTGCAATCCCAATTAAAATGCATTATTCTTCATAGGAATAGCAAAAAACAAATCTGAAATTTGTATGAAACCAGAAAAAAAAAAAGCTTATTTTGCTTAGCCTAATGATTCCCCAATTCCACCCATTTTCCTGTAATATTCAGTATGATACATTGTGGGGAGAATTGCTTCAATGGAGAGATTTAAACAAATGTCTACCACCTCCTTATATGTCACCAACAAGAAACCAAAGTGTTCCTACTGAAATCCAACCTGGAGAACCAGTGAGTTTACTGGGCTTACTCATAGAACAAGGATATGGGTTGCTTATACGTGTTTGGATGATCCCAAAGCAGCCATACCACTACAAAGTCCCATTCTAGCAATGATGACCATTTCCCCATAGCTGTATAGATGGAGTCTTCCCACCCACTATCACATCCCACCCTATCCCTGTTAGCTTTACCACCCTACAAATGCTCAAACACCTACCAAGACCATGAGACCATGAGCAAAGCTGGCAGAATTTCATACAAATGCCGAAGATATACAGGAAGGAACTGGTAGAACCTTAGAAGGGTGGGGTCCAACAACCATCCCTACACCTCATTCTATGAAGGGATGTCAACAGTCAACAAACCTGACCTCTGGGTGTTTCTTGCAAGTAGTCACTGTGTTCTAATGAAGAAAATGGCCATTATGCTATGGGGATAGTATTCTATAGCATATGTACATGTATGTCATATTTTAGATACCCAATCATCCGCAGACATGGCCCTAGGCTGACTGCATATTGTAGCTACTTCAGGATGGAGTGAGTGATAAATACAACAGGCAGGTATTGCTCTCGTTTGCATACTTTTCATCCATCAAAGCAGTACACAGGCATGATATACCTGGGCCTTTGGCAGTTCTACTCTTAGCTTTTACGGCCTCCTCCACACTGAGTTTCACACTAACTGAACTAATTTATGTCCCACTGAAAGTGTAACGGGTTTATTTTTCATATCCTCCCATATTATACATACATATATATATAATAATATATTAATATATATATCAATAGCCATTCTAAGGTGTGATTAGGTTACAATGTGGTCTAAAAATATTGAACTTTTCCCTGAATATTAATAGACTGTATGTGGGTAAGTTCCCATTCAGAATATTGTGCCAATTTTTTTATTGCTATGATTGCTTGCTCTTTTCATGTTCCATTTGTTAAAGTCTTTGTGCAGGCTGTATACCAATGCTCTGTCAGATAAAGAGCTGGCAATAATTTTCTCCACTCTTTGGGCATTTACTGTTATTTTTTGATAATCTTCCTTCTTCGGGGCTATATTGTTTTTACATTATCATGGCTCCTTCAGTTTTCTTTCATTAATGTGGGTATGACAAACCCATTCCATTTCAAATTCTTCATGTTCTATATTCTTTAAGGTGAGTTACTCATCAGCAAATGTGGTTAGAGTTTTTATTTTATCCTATTAGTGTACATGAACTTCTTCTATTTAAAGTGATTATTGGTACAGTCATTTACTATGCCTGTTACCTCATGCTGAACATCTTTGTTCTCTTCTCCCCTCTTTCTATCTTGTCTGGTATTAGACATTGGGGTTTTGTTTTATCGCCTCACTTAATATGTTATATTTCATTTTAAAAATTATAATATAATTACATAATTTCCTCCATTCCCTTTCATCCCTCCAAACCTTTCCATATACCCTTTCCTGCACTCTTTCAAATTCATGGCCTCTTTTTTCTTAATTGTTGAGATAGATAGATAGATAGATAGATAGATAGATAGATAGATAGATGATAGATAGATGATAGATAGATAGATAGATAGATAGATAGATAGATAGATAGATAGATAGAGATAGAGACAGAGACATATCATGTACAACCTGCTCAGCCCATTTATTGTTATTTGGACGTACATGTTCTCAGAGTTGACCTCTTTATATAAGGAAGTTTACATTTCTGCCTGAAGATCTTTTCTCCATAGAAATATAATTGTGTTGGGTTCTATAAAAATTTCAGTTATCTTATTGCTCGTATCTTATTTTCACTGTTTATGTTGAGATATTTGGTATAACCCTCATCTTTCTTTCTGTATATACAGGATTTCTTTTTCTCCTTTCAAATTTTTCTCTTTTTTCTTCATCTTTGGCTTTCTGTAATTTAAAAATAGCACATCTAACGTTTTGTCTTTTTATTTGTTTGTTTGTTTGTTTGGTTATACCATTTGAGACACCCCAACCATCTTGGGTCTATGGATTTGTGAGTGTCACTAATTCTGAAAACTTGGGGGTATTTTGAGATTTTAAATATTGTGCTCCATCATCCTCTTCTTTTTTTGGTATTCAATTTGCATGCATGTTATATCTGTTGATATTATCTTCACAGTTCTTAGACATTTTGTTTTGTTTTTCCATTTCATTGCTGGAATTATCAATTCAACCTATCTTTGGGTTTACTCATGTTGTTTTTGAGTATATTTACATTGATATGAATTGCAAAAAATGATATTTCACCTCTGTAACTATGTACTATACTGATAACTTTTTCTTTTTCATCTTCCTTTAGCATTTGTCTTGCAGCTAGCACATTTCATCTGTTCCTTCACCTCTTCTACTGTCTAAAGAATACATCAAAGCAGGCATTCTTTTAAACTCCTTCTGAAGAATACAATCACCTTGTTGGGCAAGTGGCTTGGCAGCCTTCTGACATTTACATTGTATAGCAGAAAAAAAAATTGTAACTGTCCTACACTCCGGAAATATAAACTTCGAGGGATATTTCTTATGGATGATTTATTATTTTAGTCACCACACTATTATTTGGCAATTCAAAAAGAAGCAGCAATATACAAACTATCTATCTAAGCAACTTGTTTTAGTCAAATGCCCTTTACAAGAAAATTTTCTCAGTTTATTTACATCATTAAAAGACCCCTTGAAAAACACATCTAGGCCGGGCGGTGGTGGCGCACACCTTTAATCCCAGCACTCGGGAGGCAGAGGCAGGCAGATCTCTGTGAGTTCGAGGCCAGCCTGGGCTACCAAGTGAGTCCCAGGAAAGGCGCAAAGCTACACAGAGAAACCCTGTCTCGAAAAACCAAAAAAGAAAAAAAAGAAAAAGAAAAACACATCTACTGGTGTATAATTCTAACTGGAAACAATTTTGAAATGTCCCCAGACATTGATTACAAATTTGAATGACAGAAATAATTTCTCCCAGTGTTGAAAAGATGTATTGTTTCATAAATACTTATCTTGGCTTATGGGAAAATAACATTGCACTGAATTTATTCCTGATGTAAAGGCACACTACAAATAAGTTAACAACTTAAACGTGAAAAATAAAACTATGATGCTCTCAAATACAATTAAAGAAAAATACTTTTGTGCCTTAGAGATCAGAACTTTTATGACAGGTTAGAACAATGATGTTTTCCAGTGCAACTCTTAAGATTGAAAGAAATTACGATGTTGAAAACTAAATAAGAACCAAGACAAGTTCAGTGTGGGGAGAATTGTCTTTTCCACAACATTCCTAAGACAAGTGGGTGGTCCACAGGCAAGGCAGAGAAATTCAACCCCTTCTACACCACAGAAAGAGAGAAGCAGAGAGAGCACAGATACAAACAACACAGAGACTCTGAATTGACCACAGATCATGGAAGCTCAATCATAGTAAGAGAAATAAGTCAGTCTAAGAAAGAAAAATATTGCATATTTCTTCTCATTTGTGGATACCAGATGTTATAGATATATAGAATCACATGTGTAGTGATGGTAAGAAAGATGTGAAAATATTTGGAGAACAAAGGGAACCCACTGGAGGGAAGAGGACGGTTGATAGATACTGGAAATATAAGTCAGTGTATGTATATATGCATGAAAATAGCTTTATGTAACTATACACTTAAAGATACACATGTATTAGAACCAATCTCTGTGATATGAAGTTAGGCAATGATTTCCAAGCTGTAAAACAATAACTGTAAGTGGAAAAGAAAAAATAGGTAAGACAAACTTATTTAAACTTGTTTCTCAGTCGTGAAGAGAAGGTAAGGAGTTAAAAGTACTTTTGGCTGTTCTAGCGGACCTCAGTTAGCTTCCCAGCACCCATGGCAGGCAGCTAAAAACTTCCTATCTCTCCAGCTCCAAAAGATCCAACACCCTCTTCTGGCTTCCTTGGGCAACTGCAAGTACACATACTCACACAGAGACACATGTAAATACATGGTTTTGAAATAATAAAAATAAATAAATCTTTTTTTAAAAAAAAAAAACTTGTTTTTGAAAAATCATAACAGGTGAAAAGACAGCTGACAGAGTGAGAGAAGCTAATTGCAAATCCTATATCTGAAGGATAAGTTTGTAAAAGTTAATTCCGGCCAACTTGATAGGATACAATGTTTTCCAGTACCTGGCAAGGCACCATTTCTGGGACTTTCTTTGAGTGTTTCCAGCGGGAGGCATCTGAACCAGCAGGGAATGTAGTGAATCAGCTTCAGTGCACTATCCAGTCACACATGCCCATGGAGAACAAAAAGGTAGAAGAAACATAAATATTCATACTCTCTAAATGTTCTCTCTCCCTCCCTCCCTCTCTCCCATATTCCCTCTCTCCCTCCTTCCCTTTCTCTCCCTCCCTCCCTCTCTCTCTCTTTCTCTCTTTTTTCTCTCTCTCTGCCCCCAACTTGTGGATATGATGTAAAGTTCCCAGCTACTTGACCTCCTACCCCAATGCCAGGCCTGCCTGACTCCATGCTCCCCATTGAGATGGTTGTGTACTTACCTCCTGAAACTGTAAGCAAGTCCCCAATTAAATGATTTCTTTTATAGGTTGCTTTGGTCATTACGTCTCTTTACAGCAACAGAAGAGTTACTAAAACCTGCCCAGTGGTCTTCCACAGTCTTGGCTCTTTAGCTTCAGATTGAAGATCACACTCCAGCTGTTTCCCTGGTTCTCTATCTTCTATAAAATTTATTGTGGTTATTCCTTTAAAATGTGAGGACCAAGCCAGGTGGTGGTGGCGCATGCCTTTAATCCCAGCACTCGGGAGGCAGAGCAAGGAGGATCTCTTTGAGTTTGAGGCCAGCCTGGGCTACAGAGTGAGTTCCAAGAAAGGCACAAAGCTACACAGAGAAACCTTGTCTCGAAAAACCAATAAATAAATAAATAAATAAATAAATAAATATAAATAAATAAATAAATAAATAAATAAAAACCGTGAGGACCAATTTCCATCATTAATTTTCGTTCATCTATTTATTTTCTATTCATATATCTCTATTAGTAAGACTTTAGCTAATGTAATATACATGGAAATCAACTTATAAAAATGAATTTGGGCTCACAATTTTGGTCAACGACCAATTATTAGCCCCCTTGCTTTGGTACTTTGGTGGCCCAGATTCCATAGTAGAAGTTGATAGAAGAGAAAAATGTGTTTATCTTATGGCAACTAGACAGTAAAGGGAAAGACACCTGTGTCTCACCATCCCCTTCAAAGGAAAGTCCCCAGTGACCTTAAATTGGGCCCTATATTATAAAGGTCTTTACCATCCAATAGGGTGAACTGAAAACCAGTTAACAAACTTTAACAAATTGCACATTTGAAAGGAATTCCTGATCTAAACTGTAGCACTGTGTCTTTATCCATATCCATCTGTCTGTCTACCTATCTTCTTCTATCTCCTATCTCCTATTGGTTCTTTCTCTTTGTTAAACTCTGAGACATATTTGCATCCAGCTTATATTTAAAAAATACAATTTGGCAGTAGAAAAGCAAAAAGTCAAATTGAACACAGGCAGGGAATTTTCATGGACATTTTCCAGAGGGGAAAACTATCAAATAGAATCCATAACAAGACAGCACTTTCAGACCCACCAGTGTTGTTATCATTTAAAATAGAGTTAATAAGAAGTTAAAAAAAAGATGAAAAATTTGCAATTATCATATATTGTGAGTGGGGATATCAACTGGTGTGACCATTTTGGAAAACAATTTAATAATTTCCAGTGTTAAGTATCAGTCTAACATATTTTGTAGCAATCTTACTTTTAGGTTTATACTGAAAAGAAATGGACATATATTGATGGACATAACTTGCACAATGTCCACCCTAGTATTCCTCAGACTAAAAGTGGAAACATCCCATGTTCTTTCAAATGATTAATGAGTAAATAAACCTTCACTCAAATGAATATTATTTGGTAACACAGAGATGTGAAATACTGATATATGAATAACTTAATATATCTTGAGGGTTGTGGCTGGAGAGATGTCTCAGTGGTTAAGAGCACTTGCTGTTGTTCTTCCTAAATTCAGAGTCCAGCATCCACATCATGAGGCTCACAACTGCCTATATAGCTCTGGGAATACAATGCCCTCTTTTGGTCTTGATGGGCACACCCACACATGCAGCAAATACACACAGAGACACATACATTAATAATGAGCGAGTAATTCTACAAAATATCTTAAGTTAAAGTATGTTATCATGAAAACGACAATACTTTATGATTTCATTTACATTAAGTGTCTGGAACAATTATGCCCAGAGAGAAAAGAGCAGCTGTGTTCCAGCTGTAATGTTATTGGGAAGTGACAATAGTTTTGGCTAATGGATGTAGGGTTTTTTTTTTTTTAATGACAAAAGTGTTCTGAAAGCCACAGTGACGATGAATGAACAACTCTGTGAAAATAGTAATGGCCTAGTATGCTATTAACTATTTACTTTAAATTTGTGAATTGTATATGACTTATATCTCACTAAGCTGCTGTTATAAACCAGGAATCTAGGGGTAGGGTTCTGGGAACTTTCCTGGTTGCTGAACTTTTTAAAAAATGAATTCTCCCTACCAACCCCCCCGGATCCCTTGAAATCTGAATTCTGTATAATACATCTTGAACAGAGTGACATGCTTATTCTGTCAGTGTTAGAACTCTGTAGTTTCTTCTACACAACTTCTCCTCATGGTTTTGTATATGATGGATTCAGCAATGATTTTCCTCCTCGTTTCTCCCAGGGCTCCCAGCCAGTCGTCTTTCTCAAGTATACTGTAGACTTTCCTCCTCTCAATACATCCAGACGCCTTGGCTCCCCCCCCCCTCTCTCTCTCTCTCTCTTGCTGTCCATCTGCAGGCAAGCACCTTGAGATACTGCTTCAGTATAACTGACTTTCTGAAATGTACAGTAGAATTTCCAAATCATCACCTTGCTCCTCAGACAGAACATGCCTCAGACCTAATTCCTCCCTTGCAGACTTTCTCCTCTTAGGGTGCTCAGCAACCCGTTCCAGTCACTGAAGCTGGTACTGTTTACTAAGTCGTCCTGTGCTTCCACCATCCATGTCTCCTCAGGATCTTCTGAATCCCTCCCTCCTCTTCAGTCCCACCTTGTCTACCTAGTGGACTTCTTCCATCATTTCCTAACTGAAACAATAGAATAAAAATCCCAATGTGGTATGTTTGTGCCAAAAATATAAAGGGTTTTTCCCCAGAGGAAAAATGTGATGGTAAAAGTAGGAATCTGAATTTTAAAAGCCCTAAGGGGAAGGATAAAATTAGGATAAAGAACTATGAATCCCCTTTTTGGGGAAATGAATTTTTAAAGGTGCTTTTCAGTTCAAATATTGGCAGGTTCTGTGCTTTATTTGCCTGAGTATGTCATTCTTATACACACCGATTCCTAGTCCGAATCTTCTCTATTTCGTGGTGTGAATGCTTGGCTTCAAAATAGCCTATCTCCTCTTCACTATCGTGATTAACTTTGTCATATTAGAATAATGGTTTCCTAAAGGAATTCTCCTGGCTGCAGTTTCTTACCTGTCATTTAAAGTTTTAAAATCTCATTCTTAAAAGCAGAGACAGTGTTTTTCACCTATTAGATTAACAGAACTGAAAAAAAGACAGACAGTATGCAGGTGCTGGGGGAAACATCTATCTACTGATGGGGGCAATTTTAACGGAGCTGATTTTTTGCAGACCCCATAATGCTTTTCAAAATATGCATGCCATTTGATTCTGGGATTCCACTTTAAAATTGTATACCCGACAGAACTGCTTGCACATTGAAGCAAATGTGTCCATTGTTTCATTTTTTTTTTTTTCCTACGAGGGGAAATCTGAAAACCTACTTAAATGGGCTCAAGAGAACATGTTAGTTATGGTACATGTATGTTCTCCTGGATGGATGGTAAATAGTTATTTTAGCATTGCTCCAAATTCCAAATATTTTCCTGAACAAATATGTAAATAAACACTTATTTGTATTTATTAAACATTTTCAAACATTTATTATTTATTTTAGTGTGTATGTGCATGCCTGCATATGTGTGTGTATATGCTTGTGTGTGTGTGTGTGTGTGTGTATGTACTGGCAAAGGCCATAAGAGAGTGTTGGAACTGGTGTTTCAAGTAGTTGTGGGCCAAGAGACCTGGATGTTGGGAACTTAATTCCTGTCATGCTGAAAGGGCAGCAAGAACTCTGAAAGGCTGAGCCATCTCTCCAAACCCAACATTTATTTTATTTTTAGTCTTTTCTTTAAAAATTACAATATAATTACACCACTTCCCCCTTTCTTTTCCCTCCTCCAGCTCCTTCCATATCCCTTCCCTGCAACCTATCCATGTATCCTGCTCATGCCCTTTTCAAATTCATGGCTCATTCTTTGATTATTATTACACACACACACACACACACACACACACACACACACAACAACATATAATATATATGATATATATATATTATAAATGTATCACTGTATAAATAAAATCTGCTGTGTCTGTTTAGTGTTATTTGTGTATAGATAACTTTAGGACTGACCACGTTTTATTGGATAACCCACTAGGGGACTCATCCCTGAGAGAGTAACTCTCCCTCTCTCTGCAGTCTTTAGTTGCCTGTTGCCCTTAGTCTAGATGTAGGACCTTGTGAGATTTCTCCCTTCCACATTAGCACATCTATTGGTACTGTCATTGTTCAAGTCTTGTTTAGAGAGCCATATTGTTGCTGTATCATGGGTGTAGTTTCCCTGTCCTTTCTAGAAAAGCCTGTATCAAAGAAGCTTCTCTTTGCAGCAAATGGAGATCACTGTAGAAAAACCACAAATGCAGAGGTCAAATGATTATGGGTAACCTAGCCCCAATAAATGCATCTATAATACAACTTCCACACCTAATGCTCAGGGACCATCTCAAATAGGAGGGGTCAGAGAGATTATAAGAACCAGAGGACCAGAAAGTCCAACATTTACCTTTCAAATGCTAAATATAATTTGATATATTTTTATGACTTGGTATTTTCATAAGCATTTTATAATTATATATGAAATTCTTATAGCATTCTTATAAAATACACTTGCATATTGCATATAACACTGTAACACCCATTTTCAGACAAGGATCACAAGATGCTCATGATTCCTCAGCTCTGGCTTCACTGCTATGATTCAACATGGACACCCTTTGTTTTTAAGCTTTTCCCCAGATTTTGTCACAGCAGCTGATTGAAATCTATGAAAACAGCCATACTACATTAAATGAGAAGACCACTTACTGCTCATGCTTTGACCACCAGGTAAAATCCTGTGACAGTCAGGGCAGATTCCTCCCTTACTCTGATTCAGCAAAGTTAGCAATTATGATCAACATTCTGTACAGACAGAGGTCACTCAGCTGCTTCTGCAAGCCAGACTGCTCCAGGTAGCCTCTTGTAGAACAGTTATCTGCCTTTCCTAGGGTATGTTTCAATTTGACATCCTCTGCTCTTATAGAGGAGTCAAGCACAAACCAACCATGTGGCACGTACCTCACTGTTGCCCATAACCTGATGACACCCCAGAGTGGTTGCTGTAGGCTAATGCTACTTGGGTGTTCATACTAACTTCCCCATTTACTACATGACATCCAATAAACCAAAATCTCTCTGAGCCTCTGTTTATTTACCTCTGTTTATTACAAAGAAAAGATCACAATACTCTGTCTCAGCAGCTGGCTCACAGGAAAATCTCTCAATTCAAATCACCCATATTTTATTGAAAACTTTTCTGGAAATGTGACTGTAGATACTTGTGTCTCTTTCCCATATACCACCACACTACAGAATCATGTAATGCTTTCTTCATCCTTACAAAGAAACTTCTAAGGCAGTGTTTCAAGTCCACGTGGAAAGCTAACCTTTAGGTAATGGCATTGAGGTGGACCTAAGTTTTAGGGGTTCCAGCCTCATCAATGAGATTAGTACTGGCCTTTTCTACCATGTGACAGCTCTAAAGAGGCCATCTCTATGGAATATCTTGTTTGTCCTACCAAGTCTACTGGCATCTCAACCTTGGATTTCATTGCTTCCACAACTTTGTGCTATACATACATACATACATACATACATACATACACATACATACTTATGTATGTGTGTGTGTGTTTATAAATTGTCTTGTCTAAGGCATTTTGCTATATAGCTTGGAAGAAATGAGACAGGAAGTTGGTTCTCAAATGCGGAGGAATTGTAATATCTGCAGGTGGTTTTGGTTCAGGCAACAGGAGCTGAAGGGAGGGAGCTGCTGGCCTGGTAATAAGAATCCAGGGAAGCTGCTAAGGATTTACCACTGCACGGGGGCAGGTCTGCCAGACAAGGAATTTTTCAGCACGGTACTGCTGGAGTAGATGATTCTGGCCTAGAGGATCGCTGTGCTTGCCAGGATAGAAACAAGCTCTCACCATTCACTTTCAGTCCCTCATTGTTTATGATTTTTTTTCAGTTATGGCAAATAGCTCATCTTTATGTTTTCTTTTTTGCTGTAAAATGAATCTTCTTATTTTTGTAAAGAAGTGGTGTGTTATATGTAAATCCAATAAATTGTATGCCAATCACTGCAAATGCCATCCTCAACTCATTAATGACTGTCAGTCAATATCCCTTCAGTTATTCCTACAATTAGGAGCCCTCATGGCTAAATTTTATGTAGCAGCCAGAACTGTGTCATGAACAGATAAATGAGGTTTGTGATGATTCTGATAGTGGCCTTTCAGCATCTGAAATAGCAAACGGAATCATAGAGCAGAATGCTGACAATCAATCAGTGCATATTTAAGCATTTATTGAGCTCCACTAATGAACTCTACTCTATATCGGATGCTAGGGGGAAGAAAAACCTGCCTTATATGTCTTTTACATCCCTTGAGGAGTGTTTAGTCAAGTTCAGGGAAAAAAGTGATATTTAAAGATTGAAATCGATTTTATACTCTGAGTCCCTAAGAGCTCGATGTGGAGGACAGTTAAATGGCAGGTGATGTCTCATATGGTAATTTGATAAGATGATAAAAGAATTATTATTAGGAACTATTTTTACAATTTTATAATACAATCATGTGACAGAGTCACTGTGAAATGAAGGCAGGCAATCCTTTTTAAGCTATTTAATTTAAATTTCTAAAAATAATTTCAGATAGACTAGGAAGATGTCTCAGTCAGTAAAGCACTTATTGTACAAGTCTGAGGAGGTGAGTTCAGATCTCCGCACCCATGAACAAGTCAGGCATGGGAGTACTGGCCGTAATTCTAGTGCTAGGAAGCAGACAGGCAGTCCAGCTGAACCAGTGAGCTCCAGGTTCAGTGAGACCCTGCCTCGGAGGACAAGACAGAGAACGAGGGAGAAAGATGTCTGATATTTACCTCAGGTCTCCACACATGAACACACACACGTAAATAAATAAATAAATAAATAAATAAATAAATAAATAAATAAATAAATAAATAAATATAATGAATGAATGAATATTAACAGAGCGAGTTTACTTCGTGAACATGGATAATAGCTCTCTGACTCATGGTCTCTGTCGTCAAACGAACACCATAAAGCTGGCAGTGAACCTGATAAATTCCCATACCATCTAAAGCCAGCCCTTTGTATGTTTAAGCTGGCTTAGTTTTCAGATTTTAAACATCTATGGCACCCAAATGAAATTGGTCAATCTGAGGGACAAGGGAATTGTTTTTTGGTTGATTGTATTAAATCAGCTAAGATTACTATTCAGGCTTGAAATTTAACTAGTTAGTCACAACAGAATATTTCCTGAGAAAAGAAAAGCCTTGTCAAATAAAGGCTAGGTCCAGAAAGCCTGCAAACAATGGAGAGGTGAGCTTGTTCCCTGGAGTTTTTCTCTGGGTGCAATAAGGGAGTACCTGGTTCTGAGAGAGCTCAGACTAGCTGTGTGCTGTGAGGGGACATTCGGTATTTCTTTACCTTCAGGGTGGCAATTACCTTCACAATTGCATGCACATGGTGAAGAAAATAAACTCCAAATTACATTGTGAACTCTGGAGATTAGTGCATCATTTCATGGACAGTTGAACCTCTGTCCCATATAAATGCTTCCATAACAAAGCAAAAAGCATCATTATACCATCTCCTGGATTTCCACGGAGTTTGCATGAGGGCGTTGCCACCTGACTTACATTACGGAGAATGGGAGGGAGGTAATGAAAACACAAACCAGGCTTTGAAAATTTAGGAAGACATCTGTGTCTGTCCTTAAGCATTCATCTTTTTACTCTGTGGTAGCCATGGAGTATAAGATGCATTCACCCACTCTGTGTCTTTTGGTAATGAAATTATGTACAAATTGTACTTGTGAAGGCAAATATACATTGAGAATGTGTGTCAATATAGATCACTGTCAGCCTTCGGGAGGGGTTTAAAATGCCTTATAGTTCCAAGTTAACCTTTGAATTCACAGATCAAAGTGGAAACTTGGATTGTGACTTCCTGTGTTGTTCGAATAGTGTGAATTAAGGCAGTGACCATCCCCTTCACCTCTGAGAGTTGGTATTGACAAGAGCACAGAAAATCTCTGAATTTCGGACATCTGATCAGGCTGAAGGATTTCTTCCAGCCTCTTAGCCACCACCCCATCTGATCCCCTGTGCTCAGTACTCCTTGAGTCATACCCTTCACCTTCATATCAAAGTTAGGATGGGGCTTGGTTTCATATTTTCACCTCCACTGTTTCCCAGAGCATCACAGTAAAAGCTTTCAGAGTTTAGGCACTTATGAGGTATTTTCCCCAACCCCCCCCCCTACCCTGCTTTCCTTCCATTCCTGAGTTCAATCAATTCTCCTTACATGAAAATTGAAGTCTGATTCTGATGCATTAAAAGGTGAAAATATTGAATAATGTTTATACATTTTAATCAATTTCTCAGTATACAGTTCTTAAAAAAAATAAGGAAATTGAAGCAGAGTACAAAGCCAAAGTGGAATGGATAACCAAGGACAAACTCCTGGCAGGTGCTTTGGATCTGAAAAGTTTCATCCTTTACCATTTCCCAGGCCTCTGCCATTCTTGCCTCTTCATTAAGCCCCACTTTCTGGGTGGATGCTCAGACAAAAAGCTTGGTGTCTGAGTGTAGCACTTGCCACTGAAATGTCTCAAGCACACCACAGCTCAAGCTGTTCCCTTCAGTTCATGTTCATTGTTTGTAAACAGAAATGGAAGGTTATGATTGAATCTGAACATGATGAATCAGTTGTCATTGATTCAGCCTAGAAGATCTGGCTAAAGATCTTTAGGCTCCGGTAGAAGAGCATCTCATAGGCTCAGAGCTGCCCTATTTGAAATGTAAAAAAAAAAAAAAAAAAAAAAAACGTGTAAATCATAGGATACTAGCAGTTAATATGAAATGTCAAGTTGGGGAAATTAGTTTGCCAGTGACTTATGAAGATTAACCAATAGTCAGAAAAAGCCTAGAACTTCATTCAACTTTAGAGGACCTGAAATCTCAATCATCAAAATAGAAATCCCTTGAAGATCTGCTATCTTGGGTATCAGTCATGACGTTGTTGTTCAAAACGTTGTCTAGAAACCCTGAAAGACTAGTGTCTCACCAAAGGAGATACCTGAAAGTTGGCCTCATATAAGTAATGTTTTACGATGCAACCATATCTATGTTATCCTACCCTGAGGGGTACCCATTCATTGTGTACTTTGTTTTTCTATATGTATTTTTGAATTGTCTTTTTGTTTTCCTTCTCTCCACTATTTCAGCTAGAAACTGTTATCAGCACAGAGTTCAAGCCTACAAAATATTCATGAGTAACGTCATCAGGAGCATGCATCAGATACATCTTCTGGTTCTCATGCTAGCTCAGAACATTGGATTAAATTACAGTGCCATGTATTTTGTATGCCAGCCCTTGCACTAGTCCCTGGGTAAAACCCTGAATGAGCTATGAGATATCGGCTCCCATGATCCTGAGCAGCCAGGAGTCAGCTTGAGGAACCTGATATTATCCTGCTGGCCCTGCCTCTCCAGCCTTTCTTAGTGGTGAGGCTGAAAGTGTACACTTGTATTAAAGCCAACATACTCTCTTCAAATTAGGAGGGGGTTTATTCTATTTTGAAACTATTGCACTCATCCAAATGACAGAATCACAATTCAGACATGGGTTCAGATGCCCAGAAAATGGACTTCATTGTTCCTGTCATGCTGCTAAGCCATTGATGACATTTATTTTTTAAGACATAATGATACAGGGATAATGGATAATGCTGGTTCCACAAACAGTAGAAAAAAATGACCAATTATCAGTCATCAACAGTCATATAATTAAGTATTCTTATGAAAACTGTCTATAAAATATGAATTTGTGTGCTATTTTTGATATAAGTATAAAATACTTGAATAGCAAATGACTTAGATTTCACTGAAATATTGTCTTTTCAGTTGACAGTCACTTAAAGCGTTTATGGTTAAAAGGCTCATTGGCCAGAGCCCTTATCAAATTGAGGAGTGCACTCCTTATCAGACTGGAGACACTTGGTGTGGCTATGTTGTTTTGATCCACTTCTCCATTCTCTGCTAATACAAAGGAAACACTACACTTGTTTCTGTCAGAGATGATGCGGTGAAGTGCAGAGAAAATGAGACCCTAGACCTTCTGTTTGTCTTCCCAGAGTAATTTCTTCATGAAACTTCAGAAAACCATCAATGACTATTGTCTGAACCTAGATATTAAAATAAGGCTTGGCCAAATGAGGTAGCAAAAAAATATATAATCAATACAAAATAAGGCCACCTTTCTGTTTGTTTTCATCTTTGTTGACTGCAGTTACTAGGTAATCTTCCTGGACCTGAGCAAAGTAGCCTAGGCAGAAGTGATAGTGTTGGTGACTTTGAATGCCAGTGATGAAAACTCATGAGGCTAGAAAGAAATTTTAGAGTGTGATCATCCCTGAGAGTCAGCCTTGCTACCGAATGGCACTTGACCCTGCAAAATTCACAGTGTCTCTCACAATCTTACAAAGAGGCTGCCTCCTTAAATAACTCATTCCCTTACCCTAGGGTGTTCTTGATGCAAAAGTTTTTCTCTTCTGTCTTTTTCTGATGTGATTCCTCTCTCTTCCTTATTTTGCTCCTGTACAGAATAACTATAATCCACTGCTAAAATCATATCCTTTCAAAATTTGGAGAACAAAATCACCACATCCCTGTGTTTTATCTTCGTGGGGACAGCCTTGACTGCTTTGTGACTAACTCCTACATACGTGCTCCAAATGACAATAAAATGATCGTATGATTGCACTGAGGAAAGACTGGCATTTGTGGTCCTTCCTAGCATGAGTTTGATATACGTGATCATTCACAGAGCTCCACAGTGAATGAGCATATTTTCAGCTGGAGTTGAATTAAAGATGAGGTAGGTATCCATGTTGGGTTAGTCAGCAGTCTGCCCATGGTTTCTTTTTATGATCTATCAAATTAAATAGCCAATCCATTCAATTTAAACTCCTAATGTGTAGCAGATCTGTAACTAAACTAATTAACATTTTATCCTCATATGGAAGAACACATTTACTCTGTTTATATGGGATTATATTTATAAGATTTCCTACAGACCATCTGTGTGGTCTCTTGTAAAGCTCCATCTCTCTTGGAGCATATTTTCCTTAGCAGAAAAAAAACTACAAAACTGTTGTTGGTAAAGAAATTTATTCACCACTAAAGAATCACTTTCCAATTTAGAAACACAGAAAGAGGTTCAGTGTGTTGTCAACTAACACTACCTGGGAAAGATTGATTTTTGTTTGCAAACCGTATGCTTGATATCAAAATCATGTTTAGAACCTTTCATTCATGATTGTAGATTGATATAGTCCTCCTTGGAAACTGTATTTATCTTTTCCAGTGCTCATCAAACACTAAATACCTAACCAGGTTGCAAGAAGAATCTTTAATTCCATCACTTCACTCTGGTAATTGCTTTTTCCTCCTTATGTTTAACCAGAGTAAATGAACTATAATTTGAAATTTCTCTTGACACTCCTATCAGATGCTTCAGAAAACTCAGCAAGGTGAAGAAGGATGGAAAGGCAGTCAAAGGAAAAATCTTTTCTTCTGAAAATGAAAAAGAGGTATTGCTTACATGAACCAACGTGGTTACTATAAAGACATCCTGAATTCTTTAAATCACATCAATTCCAAATAAACTTAAATTCAATTGAGAGGCGCCCCCAGCCAAGATGACTCCATGGGTCATGGGTACATTGAAGAGTTAATTCTCCTAAACAAGGGGGCCTACCTCTGAACTCTCACATTCTTGTTGCCACATGAAGGTATCTGTCTTTCATGCCTACCCAGCAATTTTTTTCAAGAAAAACACACAATTCCGTAGCCTTTGAGTCATTTTCATACTTTGAAGTGTTGCCTTCCCAGTGCACAGTTACTATAATATCATCCAATTGACATGAAGTGCACATATGAAGGTTTCAAGCTCAGCCCTCGCTATCTCCGTTATAATTCCTTAGATAGCCAGTCACATTCACCAACAGTGAAATTTACCTTGCAAAGTAAACTTTTCAACTTTAGGAACTAACTTTTTGTCCTTGTGTGAATTTAGTTGTGATCCACAGGGGACTGTGGGAAACGTGACACAGCTGATTTCCTACCACTGTCTAGTGTTAAAGCTTCCAGTCACCATGACAAGGAGGAATGCACAGTCACTAGTGTGCCTTGAGTGCCCAATGTGATGCAAAGTACTGCACTTGCATTCATTCTTCTGATCCTTTTAACACCCTTGTCAGGGACTGTTGATTTTAGTAGCAGGATATCAAACAGCAGCATCTGAACACCCTGGAAATTGCCAGGCACTACATGGTACATGGATGGTTAAAACAGATGTTGTCACTGCTATCCTGGGGATTATTTCCAATAAAGAAGACAAACTAAACAATAAACAACTGTGCAATTCAAATCTAAATAAATGTCATGAAGTACTAAAGTGATGTCACCTGAAGACATCTGATTAGTTCGTTGCAGAGAGGGGTAAAAAAAAAGTAACATTTATTGAGTATCCATATGCTGGGTAGGGGCCCAGAACATTACACAGACCAGTGTGTGGAAATCTCAAGACAATTTTCAGTTATGTGCCACTTCTCTTCCTCCCTTTCAAATGACTCATTTGAGGCACAAAACCAGTCCAGTGATTTACTGAAGATTGAGTAGGTTGTAAGTGATAAACCTGGGCTCTGGGTCCAGTCATTTAAGCTGTCCCTTGGAACAAGTCACTCGGGTTCTTTGTAGGCACCACTGTAAATTCCTCACCCAAGGTTATGAAGTTGCAAATTATGTGTTGTGTGTGCGTGTGTGTAGAAATGTAATGGGATGAAGAAATCTTGGGTCCAATAATTTGTACAATTATACAATTGTCTTCTGATCTATGATTCAAAGTGTACATGTTTGGTAAAGTACATGGGTCAAGATTGCATGGCTTCTACACCAAGAAATTTTTTGTGTCAGGCTTAATGACTCATGTCTGTAGTCTCAGTGCTACAGAGGTTGAGGCAGGAGGATTGTGAGTTTGAGGCTTCCCTGGGCTACATAGCAAGAATCCAAAAGAAAAATGAAAAGAAATTTTATATTTTAGTATTTCCTGGAAATAAATGCTGTTGTTTAAGATTGTGTTATAAAACCATTATAAGCCAGAAGCATCTAATATTAAAATAATAAAGTTTAGACTTTGAGCTTCCAGTGTGGAGTCCAACTCATAGCTCCTTCTGATTATGAGTTAAGAGACTTGTTAATTAAAAATTTATTGAACTTCTCTATAGTCTAAACACCTAAGTCATCCAATGTCCCCCTTTGTCTCAGGAGAAGAAACTTGTAGTATCATTGAATTAAAACTGCCAAGGGTTTAGAAGCAAGCTGTTTGGACCCGAAATAGGACTCAGCAGTTTAGAGGCACTTGCTGCTCTTACAAAGGACCCTGAGTTCGGTTCCCAGAACTCACAATGGGCGGCTCACAGTCAGCTATAATTCAGTCACAGGGAATCCAACATTATCTTCTAGCTTCTGCAGCCACCTGTGCATGCATGTGCTATTCACATAAACACACACATATCTAAATAAAAATTTTAGATAATTTTTAAGTAAACAAAAAGCAGTTGTTTATATCTGGATTGAAAATGTTGCAAAATTATTCATCCTTAGCCACAATGTCTGGCCATCATCTGTTGCTCCAGCTCCTGTGTTCTTCTAATAATTAGAAAGAGAAAGATCCGCCTGGCGGTGGTGGCGCACGCCTTTAATCCCAGCACTTGGGAGGCAGAGCCAGTGGATCTCTGTAGAGTTCGAGGCCAGCCTGGGCTACCAAGTGAGTTCCAGGAGAGGCACAAAGCTACACAGAGAAACCCCTGTCTCGGAAAACCAAAAAAAAAAAAGAAAAAAAGAAAGAAAGAGAAAATATCCAAGCACTATCTTATGAAAATCTAGATACAACATAAGGAAAACATTTTGTTAAATGTGTTTTGCCTAAGAATCATACTGAAAAGCATTCTGATATGAAAAATGATCAAGTCTAAATTTCAATAATCAATAACACCCAATGAAACATATAGAGAGAAATCATAATTAGCTACTGAGATTTTATTAAAAACCATAATCAATTCATAATACATTCTAAAATACCTTATTTTTCAGCCCCAATATTGCTAAGAATAATGTTTTCAACATTATTATGTCTTCTATTAATAGAAAAAAACTCTTGGTGATAAATAGAATAAAGATAGGCTTAGACTAACTTCACACATGTGAATAATTAGCTGCTGAGGTCTTAGGGCAGCCTGTGATCTATCAAGATGGTGAAATGAAGGTTTGACCTTTTAATCAGGAATGTAAAGTCCTAAGGACCGCTATCATAAGCTACAGTCCCAAAGAGCTTTTTGTTTGTAACCAGTCAATGAGGAACACACAGGCAATAACAGTTTGCATTGATGGTTTTGCATCTACTTCAGAACACCGCCCCGTAAGAGATCTGGTTGCAACCACACAGGTGGAAAAGATACCTGGCTCTCCTCAAGGCCTCCTTAGAGAAGTGACCCAATGTGATGGAAATCATTACAGTCACAGGTTCCTGCTTATGCTTTCAACAAAACAGCATACTGGGAACCACCTTAGCTATTTGAGTTGGTCTCCAGGGAAACCATTAAACTCATGGCAAATAAAGATTTATTATTACATTTGCTATTCTTTGAATACTTTGGTGAAATAGCATGTCCTTCAATCAAATATCTCCTTATAAAATATGAATGCTTTAATATGCCACAAATATTACACAGTTAAGTTTTAGTGGAAGGAAATTATTCACCTGTTAGTTATCTGTGGCTCTGAAATAGCATCTTGCATGTGCCATTTTCCAACATACTACAACTCATAGATACCAAAGAGTCTGCTAGGTGCATCTTGAGAGACTGAACCCAAAGACCTGGGAATTAATTACCTTCCAGCACTCCTCATGCTACCATCACTGTGATTAAGGAGTGCCTTTAATTCCAAATGTGCAAGTTTAAAAAGACTCATGGTACCTAAGGATCAGATCCTTCCTTTAAATTATGCCCATATCTAGATGCCTTCCTCTAAAGGGACTGTGGCTGAATCACTTGGAGCTATTGGAAAGGGAGGTGTCTTCATTTCCATTCAGGGTGCAGGGGAGTGGCTTATTAAAGGCTTCATAAGTCTTGTATGGAAAAACAAACAAAAACTAGACCTTCCCCTCTTTCTTTCTCTCTTTCTTCCTTACTTCCTTTCTTTCTTTTTAAAGACATTTCTCTATTACATAGCCTTGGCTCTTAGAACTCCATATGCAAACCAGGCTGGACTCAAACTCACAGAGATCTGCCTGCATCTGCCTTCTGATTGTTGGGATTAAAGGTGTGCACCACCATGCCCAGTATTGACCTTTTCTTCTGTGGACTTTTTCTTCCCTTGCTCTTTGTGGTAAATGGAAGTCAGTGGTCCCACCAACAAGTGATAATAAAACAGTAAGTTTAGCTGCTTCTGGAGTTACATGTGAAAAAACAAATGTCTATCATATTGTTAACTATGGGAGAAAGTCACACTCCTTTAGAGGGTTTTTACCAAACGAGGCTCAGACATCAGAGAAGCCCTTGACTGAGTGGACCACTTCCTCTACTGTTTAGATTCCTATGGCCTGATGAAGTTCTGCTCCCACTCACACTAGGTTAACCTACTGAGTTCTCATGCCTCCAAGTGTGTGTGAAAATCACTTCCATCCCCTCTTGTACAGTTCTGTCCATCTGTTAAGACATACACTAATAGGACCAAATTTTTCCCCATTTTAACAGTTTATTGAAAGGTTTTTTTTTTTTTACACCGAACCTACTTCTTCCATTAGTCAGTCATTTTCCTTATAGAGTTCTGCAACCATCAACAGTTTCTCTTCCGAACATTTTATCTTTCCCCAAAGAAATCTCGTACCTATTAATGTAACCACCAGTCCCCTTTCCACTAATGTTTACATTAGATTATTTTAAGTTATTGATTCTTTATAAATAACTGATACAAATCATTTTATATGTATTTGACTTGCCAATTTTTTTTATTTGAAAAAGTTTTTATTCATTTTACATACCAACCACAAATCCCCTTCTCATCCCTCCTTTCGCTCCCCACCCTTGCCTTCCCCCGGCCCATCCCCTCCTACAAAAGGATAAGTCCTCCAATAGGGGGACATCAAAGCCTGGTACATTCAGTTGAGTCAGGACCAAGTACCTCCCCTCCTGCATCAAGGATGAGCAAGGTGTCCCACCATAGGTAATGGGATCCAGAAAGCTAGCTCATGCACCAGGGATAGATCTGATCCCATTGCCAAGGGCCCTCAAACAGACCCAGATACACAACTGTCTCCTATATGCAGAGGGTCTAGTCTGGTCCCATGCAGGTACCACAGCTGTCGGTCTAAAGTTCATGAGTTCCTATGTGCTTTCTTCAGTTGTCTCTGTAGATTTCCCTCCCCATCATGATCTTGACTCCCCTTGTTCATATAATCCTTCTTCCCTTTCTTTAACTGGACTCCCGGAGCTCTACTTGGTTCTTGGCTGTGAATTTCTGCATCTGCTTCCATCAGTTACTATGTAGGCTCTATGATGACAGGGTATTCACCAATCTGATTACCAAGGTAGACCAGTTCAGGTACCCTCTCCAAAATTGCTAGTAGTCTAATCTGGGGTCATCTTTGTGGATTCCTGGGAATTTCCCTAGCACCAGGTTTCTCCCTATCCCCATAATGTCTCCCTCTATCAAGGTATCTCTTTCATTGCTCTCCCATTCCATCCCTCCCCCAGCTCAACCATTCCATTCTCATCCCCCTCCCCTCCCCTCTATTGCCCCCTCATCCAGTTACTCAGGGAGATTGCCTCTGTTTCCCTTCCCAAGGTGATCCAGACATCCCTCTCAGGGTCCTTGTTAGCTGGCTTCTGGAGCTATGGGTTGTAGTCTGATTATACTTTGCTTTACATCTAGTATCCACTTATAAGTGAGTACATACCATGTTTGTCTTTCTGAGTCTGAGTTACCTCACTCGGGATATTTTCTAGTTCCATCCATTTGCCTGAAAAATTCATGGTGTCATTTAGTTTTTACAGCTGAGTAATACTCCATTGTGTATATGTACCACATTTTCTTTATCCTGTTCTTTGGTTGAGGGGTATCTAAGTTGTTTCCAGGTTCTAGCTACTATGAATAATGTTGCTATGAACATAGCTGAGCATGTGTCCTGTGGTATGATTGAGCATTCCTTGGGTATATGCCCAAGAGTGGTATCCTTGGGTAGATTGATTGTCAGTTTTCTGAGAAACTGCCCTACTGATTTCCAAAGGGGCTGTGCAAGTTTATACTCTCACCAAGAGTGGAGGAGTGTTCCCCTTGCTCCACATCCTCTCCAACATAAGCTGTCATCAGTGTTTTTTATGTTAGCCATTCTGACAGTTGTAAGATGGTATCTCAGAGTCATTTTGATTTGCATTTCCCTGTTGTCTAAAGATGTTGAGCAGTTCCTTAAATGTCTTTTGACCATTTGAGATTCTTCTGTTGATACTCTCTGTTTGGATCTCCAGCCCATTTTTAATTGGATTGTTTGGTATTTTGCTGTCTAGTTTCTTGAGTTCTTTATATATTTTGGAAATCAGCCCTTTGTCAGATGTGAAGTTGGTGAAGATCTTTTCCCATTCTGTAGGCTGTCATTTTGTCTTATTTACCATGTCCTTTGCCTTACAGAAGCTTCTCAGTTTCAGGAGGTCCCATTTATTAATTGTTGTTCTCAGTGTCTATGCTACTGGTGTTATATTTAGGAAGTGATCTCCTGTGCCAATGCGTTCTAGGCTACTTCCTAATTTCTCCTCTATCAGGTTCAGTGTAGCTGGATTTATGTTGAGGTCTTTGGTCCACTTCGATTTGAGTTTTGTACATAGCAATAGATATGGATCTATTTGCAGTCTTC